>NC_049996.1:12345524-12359939 GCF_000003815.2 Branchiostoma floridae
GGTGCAAAATCTACGTCACGATGATGCAAACGTGTGCAGTGAGAAGCCAACAGAGACACTGTACAAACGATGGATACGGTCAAGCCATCCGTCCCATCCACGTTGGCGTAACAACCAGTTTCCCGCATAGTCGCAAATCAACGGTGCTAACTCGGTCGAGATGGCGTCGGTATTTTTGTCATACCGTTCGTGCAAGTTGACACATACGTCCGCGGCGAAAGACATTGCGATAACGAGTCGACCCCAGTTTAATCGTTCCTCTTGCAGTACTTTTTCGAGCACCGTTTTCAGCCCATCCCTCGCGTTGGGTACGTTATCCACGAAATTGTCTATAATCTTTTCATATTCCTCGTCCGCCGAGATCGTATCCACCCATTGTATTACTTTTACGTACTCCACCGAACTGGGAAGTCGCCGATGTTGGGGAAACAAGCCTGGGGCTTTGTGATATAGTAACTGGCGAAAGACGTCTGTTGTTTGTGCTTTCAGCGCATCCATTAGAGACTGATCTCAGCAGATTCAACCGATTGATTGACTTAGAGACTTAGAACCAGACCAAATAAGGGCATGTCTTTCACGATTAGAGAGGGGAGGTTCATTTGGGGTGGGGTGGGGTTGTCATAGTTACCTTACTCCGCCTGAATATATGATATCTAACCCCTGACCTGCCCCGCCTGAATACATAATATCTGACCTCTGACCTGCGCCTGAATAAATCATATCTGACCTCTGACCTGCTGCGCCTGAATAAATCATATCTGACCTCTGACCTGCTCCGCCGAATACATCATATTTGACCTCTGACCTGCTCCTTCTTGCTCCTGAATAATCATCGCAGCGTGTCCCTACTATACTACTCCGGTCCCTGTGGAAGACACAGTTCCAAGAGGAGACGGTGCCTGTCCATTGGATGAAGACACTGTTGAAGACGCTGTTTGAACAAATGGGCCATTTTGGGGATGTGGTCACACAATTTAATATAGATTAATCACAATGCCACCGTATGGTCATATTAGTTGATAACAATCTGTATATATAAACATTCTTAATGTTAAGTATATCATTTTCCTATAGTATGACATATCCTAGTATCTATTGTATCTAGGGTACTACTGTAATAGTATAGTTGTTATGTTTAATTCAAGAGATCATTTTCGCTCTTGTTTCGATTTGACTCCTTGAGGTGCCGTGCCACACAAGATATCAGGTTATGATCGATTTTTGTACATTGGCGATGTTATCTATCTTTGTTCAATCCAACATAGAATAGCACAATATGTTTGTTTCAATTTGATGTTTCTTGATGATTTTAAGCAACGTGTATCTAAACTGTTAAATCTGTTTTATGTTTATCAGTTCAATAGATGCATATACATATACATGCATAAATGGAATATTTCCTTTGTCATTTAATCAAGTGCTTACTTTGGTCATACAATGTCCATTTATATATGTGTTTGAAGTGGTAGGAATTTGTACTAATATTACAATGGTGTATTGCCCGGGCTGTATATTGTATCTCGCAATTACACCATATGGCCGTATGTTTGTGACATATGTTATCCAGCGTTTCTCTGAATCTCATTATTCTGTATTTGTACATTATAAACAGACTGGCAATCTCTTTTGCGCTCGAAGGTGCTCGGAAAGGTCCACGACGTACCCAAAAGAGGCGGTAATGTATAGAAGATCTTAAGGGATGAAAATAAGGCATGGATGCACTATGAGAACTAGAGTTATAACAAGACAGACACATATACATGTAAAGGACGAAAATAAATTCATCCAAGAAAGCACAAAATACATGACTAATACACACGCACATGTACAACTGTACACCCTAAAAGAGTCCGTTTTTTTAAATAATTGGGCTCCAATTCTTAAAGTTTACGTCAAATATAGACTCCCTTGAATATCGCCGAAAATACTACAATGGCGTTTCAATGGGGGCTTTCGTACGTTGAAAGGTCAGTCACGTGATCACGGTTACATTCAAAGTGCACAGAGTTACATTCGTCACAAAGTACCCAAGGTCGCTGTGGTGTACGTGCTATAGCTGCATGGACACTGCTTGAAAATTTAGAATCACATGAAGTAGCAGACCTAGAGTATACCAAAGGATGTCCCGTATTCTGCAGATCGTAGGCAGAAGGGCAGCCTTCACACAGGCAGGGCTCCAAAATGTGCCAGTCTGGAGGCCGTTAGGGGGACGAAATGGCCGGGGGGCCGCCAGCTCAGCGGCTGCCACTGAACAAACCACCGTCCAGGACGGGGCTGCCCGACCGTTTGACGAGATTCCCGGACCGAGAGGGCTTCCCTTCATCGGCACCGCGTTGGACTACAGTCCGTTTGGTAAGGCTACGTTTTCTTAACGTGCACTTTGAATGACAGGTCACCTACAGAATTCTGGTCAACGTTCGTTCGGTCGGTCGAGTACTCTCTGACCCCACTATGATATACTGTGTGTTTACTTACTTACTGTGCAAATACAGTGCAGTGGGTAGATACGTGCCCGAGTATAAGTTACTACAGAAATAGCTTGATTGTAAGCGAAGTTTTTTTTCACGAAGAGTACCTTATTCTATTCTACTCTACTTAACTTTAACTTGCATTTTACTTGCAGAAATGTAAAACGTTTTATGTTTTCAAATTTGATAACCCTCTCTCTATTTTGAGACATTTTGTGACCTTCGCTTTACCTCTATATTTGCTTTGTGTGTATGTGATGTGGTTTATGGCCCTTAAACCTGAACAGATGCAATAAAGTCAACGTGTCGTAATTTCTACAGGGCGTTTTCCTATACACACAAAAATGGCCAACTCAACAATTGAAAGGTACCAGACGTACGGAAAGATCTACCGGGAAAAGATCGGCCTAAGAGACATGGTGTTCGTGTGTGACCCGAAGGACATCGAGACGGTTTTCAGGAGTGACGGTCGGCTTCCAGAGAGACCTATCCCAGAGTCCATCGCAACATACCGCCGACTCAAAAATAAACCGCTAGGCGTCGCGCTGCTGTAAGTTTTTGTTAAGAATAATTATGCACATGTACATTTGTAAAGCCATGAAAAGTATTCAATGCTCTTTGTTAGTAGAAGTCATTTCGGATCAGACTTGAACTTTAATTTCTAACACACAAATTGGACTTACCCCAATTTTCCACTCCATATTTGTCAGAAAGGCGTAAAATCCATTGCTTCTGTGCGGTCGTTAAGCAGAAGTTGCAGAGACGGGGGACGCCATAGGCTTCCTGCAAATCATGGTCCACTGCTCAGCTAGTCACGTATCTGCATACTAGTAACATAACGTCACATAGGCGGTGAAATTGCACATTGTTTGAGTTGGTCAGTAGGAAATTTGTGTTTGTTAAATTTTTGTGTGTTGGAAATTTCAGTCCTGATTTAGCATTTGCTTACTTGTTTATGCAGAAATGGAGAAGAGTGGTTCCGCCTCCGAAGGTCTGTTAATAAGGACATGATGCGCCCAAAGGCGGTAGGTGCGTACGCCACAATGCAGGATGAGGTGTCCCGGGAGCTGGTCGGGCTGATACAAGGGGTGGTACGGAAGGGCAAGACCGCTGGACAGGTCCCCGACTTTACCAAGCTCCTGTATAAATGGGGCCTAGAATGTGAGTCTTTGAAACATTATCATCATTGCGTTTACTTTAAAGTTTGTGAAGTGCAGACTGTGGGTTGTGTGTGGCGTAACTGGTAGAGAGAACCTAGAAGTCCCGAGTTCGATACCCGCCGTGCCCCGACGTTGTGCCCTTGGGAAAATCACTTAACACGACCTTCCTCACTGCCCCCAGGTGTAAAAATGTGTACCTGACTTCAGTCGGGGATGTAATATACCTTTACCTTCTGTCTGTACTTTGTCTATGGCGTTCGTAAAATAAGCTACTAAATCTTGAGTTCAGTGCCACATTGTCCTCGTCTGTCCGAAAGCAAATATATTTCTAAAATGTGCAAACTGTAGGATTAGCCTGTTTTGTTTTCACCGGTGTCTATGGGCACAGCCATGTTGGATATGTAGGCGTCACTCAGGCGCCATGTCATTGTTTATGAACACAAACACTCTGCTTGTAAGTCAAGCTGGCGGATTTTTATTTTTCAGCCTTGAGTCTCGTTGTTCTGGGAAAACGCCTTGGCTGTTTGACCCTGGATCAACTCCCTGAAGATTCTGACGCGCAGCGTATGATCGGGGCGGTCAACGACTTCTTTTACAGTTTCGCCAAGCTTCAAATGTCGTTTCCCTTGTTCAGATACATCAGAACTCCTGGATGGACGACTTTTGAGAGAGCCATGGACACAGTCAGTAGGTGCGTATCTCTAGAGCGAATGACGTTTTACTTTTACAATTTACAAATTTTATCAGCCTTCTGGCATTTTGAAATCTTTAGCTTTAATCACGTGGTCACGAATTCTGCGCAATGAGACATTTTGGTGTCACCTTAGCATTACGGAGAAGATGATCGGCGAAAGGCTAGAGAAACTCCGCCAAATGGAAGAGCCTCCAGATGAGGCGGATTTTCTGACGAGCCTGCTGTCTCGGGAGGACATGAACTTGGACGAGGCCATCCAAATGTCGGTGGATTTATTGCAAGGTGCAATTGACACGGTGAGTCTAACTCAATATCAAAGCCGCAAAAATAAGTCATTGATAACGTGGAATTATTTTGTGTTATCAAATTCAATGGATGAATAAACTTTTTCACATGCATTCAAATCTGAAACAAATATGACAAACAGATTGGCAACGACAAATCCCATTCCGTCTCATTTTCATATTTCAAACCGAGATGAAAGAGTAGCATAAAAATTCACTTGAGTTGGTAAATTGCATCAGGGATAAATCAAACTATCAAGTAAGGAAACTGGTCTCAATAGCCCTGGATCAAATTGCTCTGGACACAGTACGTACTTCATGCAGTTGTGACGTCAGTTATAGGTCAAAGAAGGCAATAAACACCAGTGCACACCAACCGGGACGGGGGACGATGCCGACTTCCATCAACTTTTGACCCATTGCTGGCGTCACACGTGGTCAAGTCTCGTGTCCATAGCAACTGGGTCAGATAGTTGACGGCGACTGAGACATTCGTTTTCGATGAGTCCATTTTTTGAGCTGGCGAGGAGTTTAATTTCTCCACAAAGATTGTAGCCCTACCTTCATTTTTTTAATGCTTCAGACGGCACACACTCTGGTCTTCAATCTGTACTGCCTGGCGAAAAATCCCGATGCTCAGCAAAAACTGTACGAGGAGATCTTGGAGGTTGTTCCACCAGAGCAGCCCATAGACGACAGGGTGTTGAACAAGATGCACTATCTTCGTGCTGTGGTGAAGGAGACATTCAGGTACGTGATTCTGCATCTTCGTCAAATTAACTTAATTTTGTTACATAATACATTGTATAGATTGTGATCTGGAGGAATAGCCGATTCTACCGGTAGAGATCTAAATCGGGGTCTGTCAATTTGTAAATGCTTAAAGTATTCCCTATAAAGACAGACTCTAAAGCCTTTCAACTCATGTCTCTTAAGATCAATTGAGTTACTTGAAATTCATTTTTTTCATAACCAGGAGACCACTCTAACACATTCCCGAGTTCGACATCGTATTGTAGCAGTGTCAGTTGTCTGAAAACTTTTGTATCTTGACTAGTGATAAATGAGAGTGGTGGTGTTTGGGAATTTTCCGCTTAGGAGTTAACTTTACATCGTCTGTGCACAATTTACACCATGAATCTCCATATTGTTCCATTCTAAACAGGGTACCGTAACTTCGGCATACAAACACCCCTGTCTCTCTTTGACTCATTGGAACGATTTTAAGAAAACAGAAAGAAGAATTTTGTGTCAACTACACTGTATGTGATTGTTGTTGTTTTTTAATTTGGCTGATACGTTTCTTTAAATCCCTTCAGGATGTATCCGACCCTCTTGAGCACCGCACGGACCCTAACCCGTGACGTAGTGCTGTCGGGATATCACGTGCCTGCTAAGGTACTGTAACATCTTTGTAAATATACATAGTAGATGATGATGATGATGATGATGATGATGATGGTTATAGTAACTGCCTTTTGCCTTTAGTGTTAGAGCACTTAACCGTATAGAGTACTGAGCAAAATTCTCAGTGAGTTTGTTCAAGGTTTGAACTGGGCATAATCAAGTTCAAAGGTGGTAAATAGCCCTTTTCTAGACTATGGTTGATACCATGTTTATGTCTCAGACGCATACTACCGGTGACAATGCATGCGCAGTTGAAATCGTGAACCCGCTTATAGCTGCCATGTAATCTATCTTGAGTATGTATAAATTGCATGAAAGAAGTTTCATTTCCAATCGGGGTTAACTAGAAAGATAAGCAAACAAGTAAATAAGAAATATAAATTCAACGGTGCACACCCCAGTTCTTCCGCGACCGGGGTCCGTGGTAGTCCGCGACCAAAAAGTGACGAAAGGCTTCCGAGGGCCCATGTTTGAGTTGACATTTCTCATTATTTCCTGCGAAATAACATTAAACGGTTACATGGCTGAAAAGCGTAGGAAATGGTGTGTTTTTGGTGCAAATTGTGTTTTGGTCCGCGCGTTGCTTCCGCGATATCCCTACGCCTGAATGTAAAGAGGCCGGTGACCTAGATTTACCTCTGAAGCGCTGTGTCAAGCAAAGTTGCAATGCCGCGCGCCGTGGATGATTAAAAAAACTGTAGTACTAGAATTTTCTTTATAATTGGCTGGATTAGTCTTTAGATTTTCCTCTTTCTGGCAGTATCAGTCGTGCTTGCCGGAAAAATCTTCTTCATCTGTTTTATCCAATGCGAAAATGCCCGATTTTGTGCATCATTTTTGACATGAAAATAATGTTTTTTCCCTGTAATTTTTCAAAATTAGAGAAGTTGAAGGATCGAAACTCAGTTGGTCTTGAAGCTGAAGGTATATCCTCTCACCCCATATACAGTTATTTTCCTTCAGGATAATTCCCTGGAAGAGATGGTCGCTAGACTTGAGGGTGTGCCGCCTCCATTTGAACCCCCAAATAAACTGGTGTGTGCCCCCTTAAAAGCACCCATCCTGAAAAAAGTATTAGTGATAATAGCCAACAAATTGCATTTTTCCCATGAAAGTGTATAGCCCCGATCGTATCTGACTGAAAAAAAGCCGGATTTCGCAGGTTTTGATATGATTCTACACTGTCATGTAATGGGTGGATTTGCCCCCCTCCCACGCCCCCCCCCCCCCCAACACGGTCGCATAGCCTTCGAAGTGTGTGTGCTAAGCATAGATTGCATAAAACCTACCGAAACATTGTTGTTTAAACTACAGTACCTCTTGGGCACTTTGAAATCGCATTTGAGCGTTTCACAATTGCTCCTACATTGAGAAGCAGGCATTTTCCAATGAAAAAAGGCCCCGATGACGTCACTTTCGCACTTTCCTTCCGAATCAAGTGTCAAGTTCGGTGTGGCGCTAGTTCTCGGCCTTAACACAAATAAGTTGCACTAATCCGAAGACACATCCCAAGGCTTCTTTATCTCACCGAGACCGACACCAAACTGTACAGCCTTATCTTAGCAGATGCCCGTTTATACCTTCATAGCCGCAAGAAGTGCAGCACAGACCTCCATCTTTACCAAAGGTACAACATTTAACTTCATTTTTCTACGAAATAAAAGGAGTCTTGCCAACGGAAACGCTTGGACGGGAAAGCTAGGTCTGTTCTCTACCCGATATGACCAAAAATTAACATTTCAAGTGCTTTCCGTTATAGCGCGGAACTTAAAACTGCATCGTTGTCACTTCAGAACATAGGCCAGCGGCAGGTATTGTGACGTCATGAACTCAAATATGTTCTAAGAGGTTTACACCGTTTGTTCCAGTCAGAAATAGGAGGAAAGTGTGCTCCATCACACCAGCACCCCTCTGTCATTCCTTTTCATGGCCATAACTCTTTATTTAGCACGTATTGATAGCCTAAAACCTCTTCCATAGGACAAGCTCATTGTGACGTAATTGCTATTATGCGCATTGAATGGTATACCATCCTGGAGGCGCAAAAACAGCCTTCCGACACCGCAACTTTCAACCACCTGTTACTCGAGAAAGAAAAGTCGCAGACAACTCAAACTTGACATGACTATAGAGTATAATTTTTTAAAGTCATTGACGATATTAATCATAATTTGCATATATTAACGGTGCACACCCCAGTTCTTCCGCGACCGGGGTCCGTGGTAGTCCGCGACCAAAAAGTGACGAAAGGCTTTCGAGGGCCCAAGTTTGAGTTGACATTTCTCATTATTTCCTGCGAAATGACATTAAACGGTTACATGGCTGAAAAGCGTAGGAAATGGTGTGTTTTTGGTGCAAATTGTGTTTTGGTCCGCGCGTTGCTTCCGCGATATCCCTACGCCTGAATGTAAAGAGGCCCGTGACCTAGATTTACCTCTGAAGCGCTGTGTCAAGCAAAGTTGCAATGCCGCGCGCCGTGGATGATTAAAAAAACTGTAGTACTAGAATTTTCTTTATAATTGGCTGGATTAGTCGTTAGATTTTCCTCTTTCTGGCAGTATCAGTCGTGCTTGCCGGAAAAATCTTCTTCATCTGTTTTATCCAATGCGAAAATGCCCGATTTTGTGCATCATTTTTGACATGAAAATAATGTTTTTTCCCTGTAATTTTTCAAAATTAGAGAAGTTGAAGGATCGAAACTCAGTTGGTCTTGTAGCTGAAGGTATATCCTCTCACCCCATATACAGTTATTTTTCTTCAGGATAATTCCCTGGAAGAGATGGTCGCTAGACTTGAGGGTGTGCCGCCTCCATTTGAACCCCCAAATAAACTGGTGTGTGCCCCCTTAAAAGCACCCATCCTGAAAAAAGTATTAGTGATAATAGCCAACAAATTGCATTTTTCCCATGAAAGTGTATAGCCCCGATCGTATCTGACTGAAAAAAAGCCGGATTTCGCAGGTTTTGATATGATTCTACACTGTCATGTAATGGGTGGATTTGCCCCCCTCCCACGCCCCCCCCCCCCAACACGGTCGCATAGCCTTCGAAGTGTGTGTGCTAAGCATAGATTGCATAAAACCTACCGAAACATTGTTGTTTAAACTACAGTACCTCTTGGGCACTTTGAAATCGCATTTGAGCGTTTCACAATTGCTCCTACATTGAGAAGCAGGCATTTTCCAATGAAAAAAGGCCCCGATGACGTCACTTTCGCACTTTCCTTCCGAATCAAGTGTCAAGTTCGGTGTGGCGCTAGTTCTCGGCCTTAACACAAATAAGTTGCACTAATCCGAAGACACATCCCAAGGCTTCTTTATCTCACCGAGACCGACACCAAACTGTACAGCCTTATCTTAGCAGATGCCCGTTTATACCTTCATAGCCGCAAGAAGTGCAGCACAGACCTCCATCTTTACCAAAGGTACAACATTTAACTTCATTTTTCTACGAAATAAAAGGCGTCTTGCCAACGGAAACGCTTGGACGGGAAAGCTAGGTCTGTTCTCTACCCGATATGACCAAAAATTAACATTTCAAGTGCTTTCCGTTATAGCGCGGAACTTAAAACTGCATCGTTGTCACTTCAGAACATAGGCCAGCGGCAGGTATTGTGACGTCATGAACTCAAATATGTTCTAAGAGGTTTACACCGTTTGTTCCAGTCAGAAATAGGAGGAAAGTGTGCTCCATCACACCAGCACCCCTCTGTCATTCCTTTTCATGGCCATAACTCTTTATTTAGCACGTATTGATAGCCTAAAACCTCTTCCATAGGACAAGCTCATTGTGACGTAATTGCTATTATGCGCATTGAATGGTATACCATCCTGGAGGCGCAAAAACAGCCTTCCGACACCGCAACTTTCAACCACCTGTTACTCGAGAAAGAAAAGTCGCAGACAAGTCAAACTTGGCATGATTATAGAGTATAATTTTTTAAAGTCATTGACGATATTAATCATAATTTGCATATATTAAAAGCACCCATCCTGAAAAAAGTATTAGTGATAATAGCCAACAAATTGCATTTTTCCCATGAAAGTGTATAGCCCCGATCGTATCTGACTGAAAAAAAGCCGGATTTCGCAGGTTTTGATATGATTCTACACTGTCATGTAATGGGTGGATTTGCCCCCCTCCCACGCCCCCCCCCCCTCAAACACGGTCGCATAGCCTTCAAAGTGTGTGTGCTAAGCATAGATTGCATAAAACCTACCGAAACATTGTTGTTTAAACTACAGTACCTCTTGGGCACTTTGAAATCGCATTTGAGCGTTTCACAATTGCTCCTACATTGAGAAGCAGGCATTTTCCAATGAAAAAAGGCCCCGATGACGTCACTTTCGCACTTTCCTTCCGAATCAAGTGTCAAGTTCGGTGTGGCGCTAGTTCTCGGCCTTAACACAAATAAGTTGCACTAATCCGAAGACACATCCCAAGGCTTCTTTATCTCACCGAGACCGACACCAAACTGTACAGCCTTATCTTAGCAGATGCCCGTTTATACCTTCATAGCCGCAAGAAGTGCAGCACAGACCTCCATCTTTACCAAAGGTACAACATTTAACTTCATTTTTCTACGAAATAAAAGGAGTCTTGCCAACGGAAACGCTTGGACGGGAAAGCTAGGTCTATTCTCTACCCGATATGACCAAAAATTAACATTTCAAGTGCTTTCCGTTATAGCGCGGAACTTAAAACTGCATCGTTGTCACTTCAGAACATAGGCCAGCGGCAGGTATTGTGACGTCACGAACTCAAATATGTTCTAAGAGGTTTACACCGTTTGTTCCAGTCAGAAATAGGAGGAAAGTGTGCTCCATCACAAGAGCACCCCTCTGTCATTCCTTTTCATGGCCATAACTCTTTATTTAGCACGTATTGATAGCCTAAAACCTCTTCCATAGGACAAGCTCATTGTGACGTAATTGCTATTATGCGCATTGAATGGTATACCATCCTGGAGGCGCAAAAACAGCCTTCCGACACCGCAACTTTCAACCACCTGTTACTCGAGAAAGAAAAGTCGCAGACAACTCAAACTTGACATGACTATAGAGTATAACTTTTTAAAGTCATGGACAATATTAATCATAATTTGCATATATTAAAAGCACCCATCCCGAAAAAAGTATTAGTGATAATAGCCAACAAATTGCATTTTTCCCATGAAAGTGTATAGCCCCGATCGTATTTGACTGAAAAAAAGCCGGATTTCGCAGGTTTTGATATGATTCTACACTGTCATATAATGGGTGGATTTGCCCCCCTCCCACGCCCCCCCCCCCCCAACACGGTCGCATAGCCTTCGAAGTGTGTGTGCTAAGCATAGATTGCATAAAACCTACCGAAACATTTTTGTTTAAGTTACAGTACCTCTTGGGCACTTTGAAATCGCATTTGAACGTTTCACAATTGCTCCTACATTGAGAAGCAGGCATTTTCCAATGAAAAAAGGCCCCGATGACGTCACTTTCGCACTTTCCTTCCGAATCAAGTGTCAAGTTCGGTGTGGCGCTAGTTCTCGGCCTTAACACAAATAAGTTGCACTAATCCGAAGACACATCCCAAGGCTTCTTTATCTCACCGAGACCGACACCAAACTGTACAGCCTTATCTTAGCAGATGCCCGTTTATACCTTCATAGCCGCAAGAAGTGCAGCACAGACCTCCATCTTTACCAAAGGTACAACATTTAACTTCATTTTTCTACGAAATAAAAGGAGTCTTGCCAACGGAAACGCTTGGACGGAAAAGCTAGGTCTATTATCTACCCGATATGACCAAAAATTAACATTTCAAGTGCTTTCCGTTAAAGCGCGGAACTTAAAACTGCATCGTTGTCACTTCAGAACATAGGCCAGCGGCAGGTATTGTGACGTCACGAACTCAAATATGTTCTAAGAGGTTTACACCGTTTGTTCCAGTCAGAAATAGGAGGAAAGTGTGCTCCATCACAAGAGCACCCCTCTGTCATTCCTTTTCATGGCCATAACTCTTTATTTAGCACGTATTGATAGCCTAAAACCTCTTCCATAGGACAAGCTCATTGTGACGTAATTGCTATTATGCGCATTGAATGGTATACCATCCTGGAGGCGCAAAAACAGCCTTCCGACACCGCAACTTTCAACCACCTGTTACTCGAGAAAGAAAAGTCGCAGACAACTCAAACTTGACATGACTATAGAGTATAACTTTTTAAAGTCATGGACAATATTAATCATAATTTGCATATATTAACGGTGCACACCCCAGTTCTTCCGCGACCGGGGTCCGTGGTAGTCCGCGACCAAAAAGTGACGAAAGGCTTTCGAGGGCCCAAGTTTGAGTTGACATTTCTCATTATTTCCTGCGAAATGACATTAAACGGTTACATGGCTGAAAAGCGTAGGAAATGGTGTGTTTTTGGTGCAAATTGTGTTTTGGTCCGCGCGTTGCTTCCGCGATATCCCTACGCCTGAATGTAAAGAGGCCCGTGACCTAGATTTACCTCTGAAGCGCTGTGTCAAGCAAAGTTGCAATGCCGCGCGCCGTGGATGATTAAAAAAACTGTAGTACTAGAATTTTCTTTATAATTGGCTGGATTAGTCGTTAGATTTTCCTCTTTCTGGCAGTATCAGTCGTGCTTGCCGGAAAAATCTTCTTCATCTGTTTTATCCAATGCGAAAATGCCCGATTTTGTGCATCATTTTTGACATGAAAATAATGTTTTTTCCCTATAACTTTTGAAAATTAGAGAAGTTGAAGGATCGAAACTCAGTTGGTCTTGTAGCTGAAGGTATATCCTCTCACCCCATATACAGTTATTTTTCTTCAGGATAATTCCCTGGAAGAGATGGTCGCTAGACTTGAGGGTGTGCCGCCTCCATTTGAACCCCCAAATAAACTGGTGTGTGCCCCCTTAAAAGCACCCATCCCGAAAAAAGTATTAGTGATAATAGCCAACAAATTGCATTTTTCCCATGAAAGTGTATAGCCACGATCGTATCTGACTGAAAAAAAGCCGGATTTCGCAGGTTTTGATATGATTCTACACTGTCATATAATGGGTGGATTTGCCCCCCTCCCACGCCCCCCCCCCCCTCAAACACGGTCGCATAGCCTTCGAAGTGTGTGTGCTAAGCATAGATTGCATAAAACCTACCGAAACATTGTCGTTTAAACTACAGTACCTCTTGGGCACTTTGAAATCGCATTTGAACGTTTCACAATTGCTCCTACATTGAGAAGCAGGCATTTTCCAATGAAAAAAGGCCCCGATGACGTCACTTTCGCACTTTCCTTCCCAATCAAGTGTCAAGTTCGGTGTGGCGCTAGTTCTCGGCCTTAACACAAATAAGTTGCACTAATCCGAAGACACATCCCAAGGCTTCTTTATCTCACCGAGACCGACACCAAACTGTACAGCCTTATCTTAGCAGATGCCCGTTTATACCTTCATAGCCGCAAGAAGTGCAGCACAGACCTCCATCTTTACCAAAGGTACAACATTTAACTTCATTTTTCTACGAAATAAAAGGAGTCTTGCCAACGGAAACGCTTGGACGGGAAAGCTAGGTCTATTCTCTACCCGATATGACCAAAAATTAACATTTCAAGTGCTTTCCTTTAAAGCGCGGAACTTAAAACTGCATCGTTGTCACTTCAGAACATAGGCCAGCGGCAGGTATTGTGACGTCACGAACTCAAATATGTTCTAAGAGGTTTACACCGTTTGTTCCAGTCAGAAATAGGAGGAAAGTGTGCTCCATCACAAGAGCACCCCTCTGTCATTCCTTTTCATGGCCATAACTCTTTATTTAGCACGTATTAATAGCCTAAAACCTCTTCCATAGGACAAGCTCATTGTGACGTAATTGCTATTATGCGCATTGAATGGTATACCATCCTGGAGGCGCAAAAACAGCCTTCCGACACCGCAACTTTCAACCACCTGTTACTCGAGAAAGAAAAGTCGCAGACAAGTCAAACTTGGCATGATTATAGAGTATAACTTTTTAAAGTCATGGACAATATTAATCATAATTTGCATATATTAAAAGCACCCATCCTGAAAAAAGTATTAGTGATAATAGCCAACAAATTGCATTTTTCCCATGAAAGTGTATAGCCCCGATCGTATCTGACTGAAAAAAAGCCGGATTTCGCAGGTTTTGATATGATTCTACACTGTCATATAATGGGTGGATTTGCCCCCCTCCCACGCCCCCCCCCCCTCAAACACGGTCGCATAGCCTTCAAAGTGTGTGTGCTAAGCATAGATTGCATAAAACCTACCGAAACATTGTTGTTTAAACTACAGTACCTCTTGGGCACTTTGAAATCGCATTTGAACGTTTCACAATTGCTCCTACATTGAGAAGCAGGCCAATGTCTAAGATTTAAGGCCCCGATGAC
>NC_049996.1:12360039-12482303 GCF_000003815.2 Branchiostoma floridae
TCCGAATCAAGTGTCAAGTTCGGTGAGGCGCTAGTTCTCGGCCTCAACACAAATAAGTTGCACTAATCCGAAGACACATCCCAAGGCTTCTTTATCTCACCGAGACCGACACCAAACTGTACAGCCTTATCTTAGCAGATGCCCGTTTATACCTTCATAGCCGCAAGAATTGCAGCACAGACCTCCATCTTTACCAAAGGTACAACATTTAACTTCATTTTTCTACGAAATAAAAGGAGTCTTGCCAACGGAAACGCTTGGACGGGAAAGCTAGGTCTATTCTCTACCCGATATGACCAAAAACTAACATTTCAAGTGCTTTCCGTTAAAGCGCGGAACTTAAAACTGCATCGTTGTCACTTCAGAACATAGGCCAGCGGCAGGTATTGTGACGTCACGAACTCAAATATGTTCTAAGAGGTTTACACCGTTTGTTCCAGTCAGAAATAGGAGGAAAGTGTGCTCCATCACAAG
Organism: Branchiostoma floridae; assembly: GCF_000003815.2. Taxonomy (NCBI): domain Eukaryota; kingdom Metazoa; phylum Chordata; class Leptocardii; order Amphioxiformes; family Branchiostomatidae; genus Branchiostoma; species Branchiostoma floridae. The sequence goes on from NC_049996.1 coordinate 12,360,514, forward strand.
AGCACCCCTCTGTCATTCCTTTTCATGGCCATAACTCTTTATTTAGCACGTATTGATAGCCTAAAACCTCTTCCATAGGACAAGCTCATTGTGACGTAATTGCTATTATGCGCATTGAATGGTATACCATCCTGGAGGCGCAAAAACAGCCTTCCGACACCGCAACTTTCAACCACCTGTTACTCGAGAAAGAAAAGTCGCAGACAAGTCAAACTTGGCATGATTATAGAGTATAACTTTTTAAAGTCATGGACAATATTAATCATAATTTGCATATATTAAAAGCACCCATCCTGAAAAAAGTATTAGTGATAATAGCCAACAAATTGCATTTTTCCCATGAAAGTGTATAGCCCCGATCGTATCTGACTGAAAAAAAGCCGGATTTCGCAGGTTTTGATATGATTCTACACTGTCATGTAATGGGTGGATTTGCCCCCCTCCCACGCCCCCCCCCCCCCCCCAACACGGTCGCATAGCCTTCGAAGTGTGTGTGCTAAGCATAGATTGCATAAAACCTACCGAAACATTGTTGTTTAAACTACAGTACCTCTTGGGCACTTTGAAATCGCATTTGAGCGTTTCACAATTGCTCCTACATTGAGAAGCAGGCATTTTCCAATGAAAAAAGGCCCCGATGACGTCACTTTCGCACTTTCCTTCCGAATCAAGTGTCAAGTTCGGTGTGGCGCTAGTTCTCGGCCTTAACACAAATAAGTTGCACTAATCCGAAGACACATCCCAAGGCTTCTTTATCTCACCGAGACCGACACCAAACTGTACAGCCTTATCTTAGCAGATGCCCGTTTATACCTTCATAGCCGCAAGAAGTGCAGCACAGACCTCCATCTTTACCAAAGGTACAACATTTAACTTCATTTTTCTACGAAATAAAAGGCGTCTTGCCAACGGAAACGCTTGGACGGGAAAGCTAGGTCTGTTCTCTACCCGATATGACCAAAAATTAACATTTCAAGTGCTTTCCGTTATAGCGCGGAACTTAAAACTGCATCGTTGTCACTTCAGAACATAGGCCAGCGGCAGGTATTGTGACGTCATGAACTCAAATATGTTCTAAGAGGTTTACACCGTTTGTTCCAGTCAGAAATAGGAGGAAAGTGTGCTCCATCACACCAGCACCCCTCTGTCATTCCTTTTCATGGCCATAACTCTTTATTTAGCACGTATTGATAGCCTAAAACCTCTTCCATAGGACAAGCTCATTGTGACGTAATTGCTATTATGCGCATTGAATGGTATACCATCCTGGAGGCGCAAAAACAGCCTTCCGACACCGCAACTTTCAACCACCTGTTACTCGAGAAAGAAAAGTCGCAGACAACTCAAACTTGACATGACTATAGAGTATAACTTTTTAAAGTCATGGACAATATTAATCATAATTTGCATATATTAACGGTGCACACCCCAGTTCTTCCGCGACCGGGGTCCGTGGTAGTCCGCGACCAAAAAGTGACGAAAGGCTTTCGAGGGCCCAAGTTTGAGTTGACATTTCTCATTATTTCCTGCGAAATGACATTAAACGGTTACATGGCTGAAAAGCGTAGGAAATGGTGTGTTTTTGGTGCAAATTGTGTTTTGGTCCGCGCGTTGCTTCCGCGATATCCCTACGCCTGAATGTAAAGAGGCCCGTGACCTAGATTTACCTCTGAAGCGCTGTGTCAAGCAAAGTTGCAATGCCGCGCGCCGTGGATGATTAAAAAAACTGTAGTACTAGAATTTTCTTTATAATTGGCTGGATTAGTCGTTAGATTTTCCTCTTTCTGGCAGTATCAGTCGTGCTTGCCGGAAAAATCTTCTTCATCTGTTTTATCCAATGCGAAAATGCCCGATTTTGTGCATCATTTTTGACATGAAAATAATGTTTTTTCCCTGTAATTTTTCAAAATTAGAGAAGTTGAAGGATCGAAACTCAGTTGGTCTTGAAGCTGAAGGTATATCCTCTCACCCCATATACAGTTATTTTCCTTCAGGATAATTCCCTGGAAGAGATGGTCGCTAGACTTGAGGGTGTGCCGCCTCCATTTGAACCCCCAAATAAACTGGTGTGTGCCCCCTTCAAGACACAAACAACGTTTAATCTAGAACTTCCATGATCAACTTCCAGACCAATGTTATGCTGGCTCAGAATGTCATCAGCACACTGCCGGAGTATTATCCGGAACCGGAATCATACATACCGGAGAGATGGCTCCGGACTGAGTCATCAAACGTCCAGTCATTCTCCCTTCTGCCTTTTGGATATGGACCAAGGATGTGCATTGGTAAGTGGAGGTTGTTTGTGTGTCTAGCATGAATAGAAATGAAATACAAGTACATGATAAATACATGATAGTATTACTCAACAATCATGCTTATCAATACTTAATGATCATCCAAGGTACCATATATATCTACATGTAGTCTGCTCTTTAATACGTACTTTCTTCTTTCACCTTTTCATCAACAGGTCGCCGTTTTGCGGAACAGGAGTTGTACCTTGGTTTGGTCAGGGTGAGTTTGTTTTAATGCATGTCACAATCATTTCAAAGAATCAACTTGGGAAAGCAAAACTTGAAATAGTCGCACGTGTAGTTGTAGCATGTCTGATATGGCGGACAGACCTAATATGTTTTGAATTTTTACAGCACACAGCACATGGCTGTAGTAGAACAAGTAACTGCATCGTAGAGCACATATGATTAACATTGCAATACAACATTACAAGTGACTGGTCCTGTTATTAAGGTAAACACTTGGCCTTTTATGCATAGGTTTTGTCCAGTATACAAGTGACTGTTCCTGTCAAGGTACATACACTTATTCTTTTATGCATCTTCTTGAATGTTTCGCACAGATCATCCAAAACTTCCATGTTGGTTGGGACGGAGAAGACATGAAGCAAGTGTGGAGGATTTTCAATGCACCGGACAGGGACACGTTCGTCTTCAGCGAGAGGAAAAGTTAGGGATCGTTAGAGGGGCAAAGGATGACGTGTAATGGTTCAGGGATAATGTCATTAACACATATCTCACGATTGGTCAAAATGTGACTTGTGACGTTTCAGGAATGACGCCATTAACACATGTGATACGCCAAAATGTGACGTGTAAAGGTTCAGAAATGATGTCACTAACACATATATCGATATGGTCAAAATGTGACGTGTGAAGGTGACATGTAACTCTTAATGACGTACCCGGTACTCTATCGCACACAATAGCATATACTGTGATGTGTAACGTATGTGTAATTTATCATCTTCGCAGAGGACTATTCTGAAATTTCTTATTTGAAATGTAAAGGATACAACTGGTTAAAAATGCACCTTGTAATATATATCCGTATTAATCTAATTATAAGGGAGTGTTGGAATCTTTAAAGCTTGTGGGCCAAAGACCCATAATGTAGTGTTTTGAATCGATCCATAATTACAACTAAAATCGAATAAGACACAGCGAAACTCAGATGCCCTTAAATGGGTATGTGTATTTTCGAAGCACCGGTATGGGTACTTTGAAACCATAATCTTCTAGTGCCATATCATAGATGACAAGTTGTTTGCTATGTCGACCATTCTTAAAAGGTGCCTTTTTATACCATATACTGCTATAATTCATGCTTTATTCCCGATATTACCTATGTACATCTGTTACAATTATTATTTGGTTCAATGAAATTATTACTACATGTATTTCTAACATCTTGATTTTTCATAACACCCCTTTAAATATTCTTATCCAGTTGACACGGTATACGAACAAAAACAATTACAGGCCAACAGACATCTCTCTCGACCTGTGGACGTTGTGAGTAACAGTGGTAAGCCCGCTAACAAACTTGGTGGCGGTCTTACCTGCCGATAATGCGCCATCCTTGGTGGAAAGCTTGATGAATAGTGTGCGAAAAAGGCGGGAATCTGTTGCGCCACCATGGGGAGGGGGTCGGTTTGCTGCGTCGCCCCAGGTGTGGCTCTTGTTCTAGGAAGATGGGAAGGCTCGAACTCCTTAAAAGATGTCCTGGCACCTCACCTCTAGTTTGTCTTGAAGCGGTACATGTTGTATGGACATCTGGCCGGCTCGGCCACTCTGTGACAAAGGACGACGTGCCCAGCTGGTAGTTCATACTCATAGCAATTTCTGACAGGAATGCTAGCTTTCCTCTTTGGCCCAGCCATTTGGAGTAATGGAATCACCGCACTCGGCGTCAATGAATCGCCAGAAAGACCTCGTGACAAAAAAAGGACAAGTGAAAGAGAAAACTGACGCACAAATCGTCTGCTGTAATCCTCGTACTGCATGTCAGTCGAGATTGTCGTTCTGTGCAGGGTCAAAGGTCGCGGCAGTCCCATTATTCTCTACGATAGGTCTATTCGTTATTTCTGCCATAATTATTTCACGGATGTCAGTTAGTCGCTTTGAAAATAGGCATAGTCTGACATTATGAACACCCAGGCTTTAAGGCAGTTTTCCCATCAAATATAGCAATGCAAGCTGTTCTTCTACCTGAGTGTATAAAAATGGAATCGTCCAAAAGAGGCGGGAAATCTCGAATCAGACTAAACAACAGCGGACGTCACGTCACACATTCCTTTCTTCAGGTAAAATACGGCCCATTTTCCCATAAAACTACTTATGTTGTCTTGTGTTATGCACCAAGCATACGTTTGAGGGTATCTAGATCGCATTTTACATAGAATACGTCTGTCAATATAGCACAGTTTCACTCAATTTTCATCAATGTCGTCTGCAGATTTCCAACGTTTCTTCCCCCCTCCCCCTTCTCATACGATATGATGAGATTTTCGTGGACATGGTAGTGCAATGTTGCATTTATTTCTTATGCCTATATGTATGAAATGCCAGCACTGAAACCCTTTGAGTTGGTTTGGGAATTTCATGGTCAGAATGGTATGAAATCTAGATGGTAAGTCCATTTCTGTGCAGAGTATTACAGAATTTTGCACAATAATCATACCAGACCACATTCTTTATGTCAAGTTGGCCAGCAATTGATGACATATTTTATATACTCCGATTACCCCCCCCCCCACACACACACACACAAACACATTGTACAAAGTTCTAGTACTGATATTGATTTTCTATTTTAATATCTTAACAGTTCCCACTCCGAGTGCCCATGGTATGTGTTCTCTGGTGTTTTTATGTCATTCAATTAATCAATCTATCAATCAACCAAATACTTTATTCATAATAAAACAACCAGCTGCTGAGTTACGACGTTGTTGTACAGCGCCAGTGCGTTAAAATAGAATAAAACCATAATACAACGTTACATACAATCCGATTGTTAACGTCATTTTGCATTCTTATTGTTCAGCAGGAATGTCATGTATGGTCTCACTTCCTAAAGCTGCGCTCTAACTGCACCTGCGTGAAGCTTGCGTCACTGAGGGGTTCGTTCACTACGTCCCTGTTTTTTTTCATTTTCTACGATTTAAAAAGAATATAAATATTGCGTAATACGTAAAAGTATGACTTAGAAGACGACAAAATACACAAAAAGGAAGGTCTTTATCTCAACACAAGCTTGACGCAAGTGCAGTGAGAGTGCACCTTTACCCTGTAAAATAGATTAGTACTTGCAACAAGCATCACTGCCTGGCTTCCCACAAGTGTGTACAGTCCTATATGGCTTATGATAATCCCGTAGTATGTACAGCCTGCAGTTTTCCGCGATTAGTTTCACTCAAGTGCTTAGCCTTGATACTTAGGCACTGAGGTTTATACAAGGTTACCCCACGACGCTTACACTAACACTAACATCAGTCATCGTTTATCTTGTTGTGACCCGAATGAGCAAACCCTGGTTAACTTGATAGTCTTCAGTCTGCAACGGTAGCAGTTGGCATCAAATATATTAGACAGTAGAGTTGCAAATCTGATTTAGTTCTCTATTGAAACCAAAGACTTTGTCGCCAAACCAAGCACTTTCCATCAGGAGAAATACCTCTTACATACCAACATTGCTGAAAATCATTCACCTTAGCGCTACTACGGAAACTGATCTTATGGGAATCTATGAGGAAGTAATTTTGCCTCACTATAAGTGCCGTGTGTTTCATGTTTACATCTAAATGAGCCAAAATCACAGTTTGTTTATCGTGGTTGTCATGGCCTCTTGGCCTTGTTTTGGTCGGTAGCAAAAAGAAGAAGACGTCTGATTGGTCACTGATTGTGTACTGCTGCCTGCGTCATCGAACAATTCGGGTCGCGCTATCCAGTATTTAAGGACAGTGACGTACGAATCGGGCTACAGACGAGGTTTTGAAGGTGTAAGACAACCATTCCGCCAGTCATCATCCTTGACTGCGACGCTTTACGCTGATATTGAGGTAGGCATATGTTTTAGAGTTTCTGTTAAACGTTGAAACTGAGAATGTTTTCACTTACGGCGTAGTCACATTTATCATAGGTTGTCATACGATTCTGAATTCGTACAATTTCAAGCAGGCTGTGAAAGAACCAACTGCCGACAAGCTATGGATCTTTAGATATCCTTTTCGGTGACAATTGAGTTTAGTACGACTCATTCACGATTATACCAAAGTTTTGGATCCTACGAAGATTGCACAATGCACATGTATGTGACAGGGCTTTTAGCTTCAACCATTGCGTAGTCAACTACACGACTAGACTAGGGAGCCTTGGTTACATCAATAATCCATTTCTGATAGCATATTTTTTGCAAGCATTTCTTCCAGTGTCTCAGAAAAAAATCGGTGTTGTAATTTTGTATATCAGTTATATCTGTACAAGCACTAGAATAGATGGTTCTCGTGGCACGGTTTTAGTTTACCTTAATGTATGTTGCCGCGGCTACTTTTTCTTCAGTTTTTTCATACCCCTGGTGCAGCAATAGCCTCACGCCTTCGTCACGGGTTATGGATAATTTTTGGCAAAAAGTGGGAAATAAATGGCCAAGAGAGTGAGTCAGCGGTGAGAGTAGCACTTTGCACTGTGCCAGCCAATAAAATCATATGATGAACAAACTCATCTGACAGAATTATTACCCTATACCAGTGTGATTTGGTAGATAGGGACTAGTGCACTGGTGTTTTTCTTTTCATTATATGTACATCGATAGAAAGGTTATCACAGTGATTCCTCCGGGTCCATCCGTTAGAATATCGAAATACCAAGGAAAGTGCGGAGCTTGTAGTCCCTGAATTTTCGCGAAAGGTATATGACTGATTCAAACGTAGTTTGCTCCAACTAAGCCAATTGATATGTGATCAGTCTGAGTAAGAAAGTCTGCAGTCAAGAAAAATCAGCCATACAGAAAATAACCTGCGAGGTAGACAAGTCGTTTTTTGTTCGTATATGTGATCACCCAGCTATAGTTTTGTGATGCTTGTGTTTACTACAGATTCCAGAGAAATCGTTCCTGTACATTGTACATTATACATCTTCTATTCTTGGTACGTGTTTGAAAAGACAGGTTTTAAAGCTTCGCAATTCTAAGTTTTAAACCTTCGCCACTACGAGCATTAGTCTCACCGTAAAGTGCGCGCTGTGGAATGTGTTTTTTTGGCCCGACCTCGCAGGTTATCTAGTGTTGTGTCGATACACGCTGTCGATAGTCATTAAAGATGCCGAAAATAACAGCAGGTCGATCCCGAAAACACATACACAGCCGCTAATGGCTGACTGTGTTTGCTGCAAAATCCAAACAATCCATTTGTTGTTCCCGTTGCGAGGATAACATCCAGTATGCAGATAGATATCTGTATCTATATAAGGCTAGGAAATACAGTAAAAATAGACTTTTATCGATGACGTCAGTGGAAGAAGCGTGACTGGCACTGCCTGTATGGTAGATTTTAAAGACATTGGAACAATGTTTATGTTTTCCGACGAGAGTTCAGATCTATGAAACGTGTTCGGCGATCGATATGAAAGGTATAAAAGTTAAAACACAAATCAAGTTATCACATCTTTCTATCAGTTTCCGAGGCTCGTGTGTCGTATTTAAAACTATCGAGATTAGTCAATACAAACGTAGGCTTCTACCGTGTTTGCATATTGCAGCGCTAGGATTAGCAGGGAAACCCTGTCAACATCTGCCACTAAGTGCCATTAAGTGGTTCACCATGGTAGAGAGATCACATGCCATTAGCTACATGTATATGTACCTCAACAAACATGCGGGTTACACAAAGGCCAAGTCCAAACATTGCTGATAGGCAGGCACGATGGGCGATGTTTTCGTGCCATTGTACATTTAGTTTTATGAATCTGATACAGTTTTGAGGTGCCTATGTGCAGCGTGATACATTGTGGGTAACATGTCAAAGTTGAAGCCCTCTGACCATTCTTAATGTATTGACAGGGACTTTCAACTTTAACAAGTTCAAAGTTCACTTGTTCAAACCAAGTACTGTTATTGTTATCATGTCATTCTCATGCAGAGCAAGGTAGTTATCTCAATGGTCCGTGGTGACATAAAGCCTTCCACGTCTCATAGGTTTGTGATAGTAAAATGTTTTGTAACGTTACATCAGTTTTGTTGACATATTTTTTTCTTATTTCTTTCTAGGTGTGCCATAAACTCAATCATGGCCCGACATCGTACCCTTCATCATGGTCACAGAAGGAAACTCTCTTTCATAATCCCTGTGCTTCTCGTGTACGTTTTGGTTTCCGCATTTCTCGATTTGACTTATTCGGGGTACATGGCGAAACATGTGTCAGATGGCGACAGCCATCAAACAATAACAACAACAGAGGGGACAAATATGACGAAACTCCTATGGGAGGGGTTGTCTCGTCTTGAACAAATGGACCAACAGCGAGCCAATCTCACAGAAAAGTTGAAAAACATCGCAAAGATGGCCAATGTGTCGGAGGAGGCGATTGGTCCCTGGCTATCACAGCTTCGTCCAATGACAATTGTCGACGCTCCCGCCGGTAATCGAACCGCGCTTCTTACCTGCCAGGATATCGCGGAAATTAGAATTAGTAATCCAATGGGAAAAGGCGTTACAAAAGTTGTGGAATTGGGGAATTACCAAGGCCATGGGGTGGCGGTAAAGCGAGTACTTCCGACTGTTAAAGATGTGCGAGAGTGTAAAAGGACGATCGAACGCAGCGGATGGAACAAATGTTTCGTTTTTCCCAACTACAAACTGTTGAAGGAGATCTTGTTGCTCCAGCAGCTTAAACACCCTAACATCGTACAGGTAAGAGAATTACAACAACACAAGTTTAGCACTATAGATTTTTGGTAACGCCTCAGAGGCGAAGCTTTCCTGCATGTGACCTTTAGCGTGTGCACATGTGGTGTTCGGACAGCACGAACATCATGTAGCAAATACTGATCTAGTGCGTGATTCAGTGTGACGACTGTTGTAATTATGTATTTCTTTGCAGATTATTGTATGCAATGTCTTTCTTTATGGTGCATTTTCAAATCTTGTGTGTATATTGTAAATATTGTGTTTTCTCGCTCCCAGCTTCTTGGGTACTGTGTGCAAAATGAAGAAACTGACGAAAATCTGGCAGAACATGGCGTCGTCTCCGTGACGGAAATGGGCACTAAATTCCACGTAGGAAGGGCGCGCAAGATGGACTGGAAAATGCGACTAAAGGTATGAATTCATTTATGACTTATTTGGGAGCCACTGTCTTATTATTCATGTTGTTTGTTGTGATGTAAAGGAAACCAAATGCCATATAAGGTAAAATAGCGTCAAGCAACTAGTTTTCGGTACATGTAAAAATGTTATGTTAAATGCCGTTGATGCATTTATTCTTTACTAAATTGCTTTAGTTTTCTTATATATCATGTTTTCCATACTATAAACATAACGATTCTAGTATCCTTTGCCTCGCCACTTTCCTTTTGTTTACTTATAGAGAAAGTACTCTTAAGACTTTTACACAGAAGAACCCACACATTAGAGATGAATTTATACTTGATCCTGCACTGTTTAGAATAGAGAAATCAACCTTCAATGTTAGGATTTAGAGTTAGCATTTAACTCAGTATAGCCATGCAGTATATCATCCTCATAGTTCTTCCCAGCCTGTTACTTGCAATTATCAATCGGGCAAGACTTTGCAACTTATATATAAATGTTTAATGTTTTCCCAGATGGCGATTGACCTTGCGAGTCTGTTGGACTATCTGGAGCACTCTCCGATGGGTTCTCTTCTAATGGCGGACTTCAAGGTCGAACAGTTCGTGTGGGTGGGGGGCAAGGTGAAGTTGACTGACTTGGATGACGTCAGCAACGTGGAACGGAAGTGCGCAGTGGATTCGGACTGCTGGGTGGATAAAAAGGATGTCGGTATGTCATCAGAACAATTGTTTTCCGCAATTCCATAATACCATCTACTTTGAATCTACTAACGCTACTAACATTTAAGTCAAGACTTACAACTAAGATTTGAAATCTAGATTACCCCCCTCCCTCTTCATATGAAGGAATTTCTTTATAAAGTATAGCATCTGATGCACCGACTATGCCACTTACTACCATTCTCATTTGCCCCTCTAGGCGTTCCCTGTACCAACGGTTCGTGTCGGGGACTGAACGCCAAACACAACATGAACGGCGCCTATAAGACGATATTGAGACACATAATGGTTCACACTGGAACTGAGGTGAGACAACTTTCTGCAAAATCTATCTTGTCGATTGATTACCTCCATGAAATTCATGGAGGTTATATTTTCACTAGCGTTTGTGTGTGCCTGTTTGTGAACAAAGTAACACAAGAACGGCTGGATGGATTGGTTTCATACTTTGTATGTCGATAGGGTTTGATGAAAGCTAAAAATTAGTAGATTTCGGGCCCCCTAGGGGCTCCCCTTGATACTACAATGCAACTCCGGCTTTGCTATCTCGTTTATCTTACATTACAAACAGGGTATATAGGACGAATAGACTTCGTATAATACAGATACGTGGATAAAACAAACATCTTTTTCATCATTTTAAGGAGACTGCCTTGAGAGAAGATCTGAGAAGCGTGAGCATCAGCGCCGCCTCTCTCCACTCAAGGTTACTGCAGCTGCTGGACAAGGAACTAGCTATAGATAGCCCTACTCATAGATAGTACAGCAATCCGCGAAGGTTTTGTGGCCTTTCACGTATCCATTATATATGAGCTGTATTTTGTGAATCATGATATCAGACTGAGTTGAAAGATAACCGACAGAATGAGTGTGAATATATGTGAAGCTACATACTGTAGTTCAGGTTGTAGAGCTGATTTGACTGTCGTAATTTGCAAAAGGAAAATTAATCAAATTACGATCAAGACATACGTTAACACCTTATCTATTGCAATAAATGATATAACTAGTCGCGTGGTTACCATGGGAAATTCTGTATATATCAAATACATACAATAAAAGATAAAAACATGTACATTCCATTGAGTATCTTCCTATTTCTGTGGCATTTGCTGTCTTCTTGGAAATAATAAAACTTTCAACAGTAATACACGTCACATAGAACATCATCCGATATAATAACAAAGGAATGGGTATCTGTGCAATATTACTGCGATTTAATTCACACATATTTACTTTTAAAAGGGCAATTATAATCGTTGAAGCCATGCTTCATTTCCTCCCTTGGTGTTTTCTAGTTCTTCCGACAAGTGTACCAAGAAGAATGCCAATGGTATATGACAAGCACTCACATAATCATGGTCAGACAGTACTTTCCCAGACCGTCACACAGTCATCAGCACAGTCACCAACTTCCCTAACTAGCTCAGCAAGTCTTTCTTCAAGTTGAGCAGCAGTCGGTCTGTGGTCAGAAGCATCATACCAACACTGACACATCAGTCTGTACAGGTCAATGGAACACTGTTCAGGCTTCTCCATGCGATTTCCTTGCCGAAGCATGTTGACCATCTGACAACAGTTTGGTCGGAAAGGCCCAGGATAGCGCGGCTCTTCTCCTAGACTGGCAATCTCCCACAACATGACACCAAACGACCACACGTCACTCTGACAGGAGTAAATTCCATCTCGGATAGACTCCAGTGCCATCCACTTCAGCGGGAGTAACTCGTCTCGCCCGTGGTGATTGGTGTGCTCGTACACAGTGTTGGTGTAGACGTCTCGGGCCAAACCGAAGTCTGCCAGCTTAGCGACCATTCCGTCTGTGATGACCACGTTCCGAGCGGCCACGTCACGATGGACAATTGTGACTCTTTCTAGCTCCTGTAGAGCCTTAGATACACCGATGGCGAGACCAAATAGAGTGGCCCAGTTCACCGCGTTGATGTCGTCTCGGAGTCTTTTCAGGTACATCTGAAGGTCTCCGTGAGGGGCAAATTCTAATATTATCCTCTTCGGGTCAGACAGGGTAACAACGCCGTACAGCTGAATGATATTTGGGTGCATAACTTTTTCACCTTCCTTTGTGTGTAAGGATCTGTCGTAAAGGTAGATCAGCATGTCCATCTCACGATTGAAATCCGCTTGGACATACTCTGCGTTGGTGTCCACTATTTTGACTGCTACTCTTACCGGTAGTTCTCCAGGAAGATGTAGGGTTCCTTCTACAACATGGCCGAATGTGCCAACCCCGACCAGGTTACCCAGGGTCAGGTACTGCGGGTCTCGTTCCCATGGCACTAACGTGTCTGCCATGTTCTGTTGATGATTGACATCAACAAGCTGCAGTTCCTCGTGAACTGGTTGTTGATGTTGTTCCTTGAGAAATTTTCTTTTTCTTCTCATAACTATACAAGCAACTACTACAACAGGAAGGATGAAAACAAGTATAGTAAAATACTGTAAGGTGTCCTGTGTCCTATGAAATGGACTACGTTGCTTCCCTTTGCAGTATTCTCCTGTCAGGTCATGCGGACAGATGCAAGTGCCATTGAAAGGGTTGCACTCCGCACCGTTTTCACATCGACATTGTTGTTTGCAGTTTGTCCCAAATGTTCCTGCAGGGCAGGACATGTTACAGGTAGGGCCTGTCCAACCGGCCTCACATACACACCCCGCCCAACGGTCACAACCAACGTTATGTAGACAGTCGCACGGCCTGTCACAACGCTCCCCGTGAAGACCGGGAGGACATTCCATCACATCTAAGACGTAGTTTCTCTCCAGTGTGTGTCCATCAGATGTGGTGACTTCACACGTATACACACCGTTGGTCTCTGGTAGAATCGGACTGATTGAAAAGTTACGGGACGTTTGGATGAAAATTTTGGAACTGTTGTTGCGAGATGCCCGAAACCACCATGTCATGGACGAGGCATTGATATGAACAGGGCGACATTGTAGGGAAACATTCCCAGTTATATACATGTTTCCTTCAGGCCGGACGTCAATAGCGACAGCTGGGGTTGGTATGTCGCATGCCACACCCTTCCAACCAGGAGCACACAGACACGCCCCGTTGAAGCCGTGACACCGGGCGTCGTTCTTACAAATACAGTTTTTGTCACAGTATGCGCCGTATTTACCTTGTGGACAACCAGCAAGTTTTACAGTGGTTTGACCTGTAAAATTTAATTCTCCGTAGGGAGCTGAAGCCATCACTTTCGTTAATACCAACTTAATTGTCACGGGGGTAGCTGTTTTGAGTATGCCAAGCTTGACAAGAACAAAATAACTATACCTTTCATTGTCAACCCACATAGCATTCAAACCTTTAGAGGCAACGAGTTCGGAAAATGCCATAGGCAGCAAGAATGGTATATCAGGCTCTCTAACCCAGTCTCTGTCAATCAGAATCGCTGACACCTTGTTGTCTCCTGCCACACAGCACAGCGTCAGATTATGGACGCCAGCTTTTGACATCACATGAGCTACTGCAACATCTTGGACATGTTTGATTCCAAACGTCACATTCACTTCGCATATGTCGTTCGTCACACTAAAGTACGCTGTGCTTTTTTTCACATTCACAATATCAGTCTTGTTACTGATCTTTAATCCATTTCTTGATGAGCCGTTCAGTAACAAATCAGTGAACTCTATCAATCTAGGAAGACCAGAGGATCTTTCGGGGGTTTCACATGTTTTGTTGTAGTATGGAGGGTATCCAGACACGTCCAGTACATGAACAGTCAGGGTCCAGAGTGAGGCATTTTTAGCGAGGTTGCGTTCGTTGTCTATTCGGATTTGCAGCTGATAAGTCGACTGTATTTGAAAATCCAATGGATTAGCAACTTCGACAACACCTTGCCTTTCTGCTATCGAAAACCTTTCATAGTCGTTACCATTAAGTAGTCTGTAAATCACTGGCTGTAGGGAAGTGTTGTGACGGGCAACGACTGTTCCTACTAAGGCGTTTTCGGGAACAAACACGGCTGTATTGATAGACGCCATGCCTCCAACCATGGATGATAAAGTAAGGATGTATTGAAAACACAACATCCCGGAGATCCAAGGATAGATCATTTTACTATGTGGATTGTTCGGAACCTACAGTGTGAAGGAAGATAATATATCAGTTAACTACATATGAACTTACAACACAGAAAAGACGTCAATTGAATACTGTCATAGCGAAGAAGGTAGCGAAACAGAACTTAAGATTGGCAGTTCCGTCTTGGTTATTCTAGTGCCCTAAACCATAAAGTCTCCTGTTTTACTTCCATCAACACTTTATCCAATGAACAAATATTTTTTTTTCATGCAACATGAACCACATGCCTGTTCTGTCATTACCAATCCTGGCGAGACATAGGGAATCTGAAATATCTCTTCGAGACACTTTTGATAACATCCTTGTATAAACTGGGCTTAACATTTTTGCATGGCAAGTTGACTTCAGGTCACAGGTATGCGGAACTAGCAGGTGTTATTGGTCCATGGCGTGACAACCACACAAGGAAATTATGCTTTTCACCGACTCAGGTGTTCAAGTCAATTCCGTATCTGACGCTTATTTACGATTTAAATTTCTGTTTATATCATTTTCATCTTTCAGAGATATTGTTAAATCCCAGCCATATGTCAGGAGAGATGATAGTAAAATTCGAATAAAGACGCAAAGGTAATATAGTACAACACAAGGCCAAGGGTCTGTAAAATGTAAAACATACATGCAACACAAAAATATAAAGCATAACCTCGGTCATGCTGAGCATTGTATTTTTTCTGATATAAATCAACAAATCTATACCATTGACCATCGTACGCGAGGTAATGAATCTAATTCCATCCTGTAAATAGTCAATCAAAGATTAACTTAACTAATAACTTACCTGTGCGCCAACTTACCCACACGCATTTGCCAAATTGTCCAACTGTCGTCGGTGTTCCTTTTCCGCGTTGATACTAACGGTTCCACTTCCGCAAACTCGCCCGGCGCACGGTCTGCAGCGTATCCCTCCGCACATAAAATAGTACCAGGAATATCCTTACTACTACTACTCGTCATCACTAGATTTCTACAAGGAAAAATGCTTACTACGAACACTCATCATCTAGATTTCTACACATTCCACATTTGAACTTAGTGTCTTTTTAATAATTACTTTTTGTTGATTTTTCCAGGCACATTTACTTCCACAGAGAAAAAGAGCTCGAGTTTCACCCCCTTTGCTATCAGTACAATATGGAGTAATGTTGCTACTGTGTAGAGCGATTTAGGGATATATACCGTTTAAAAAATTGTGATATTTGTATTTCCATTTTACAGGATACCAATTCTGCTGAATGAAAAAGAAAGACTTGGTCTGCTTACATAAAAGCGGAACTTCCATGTCACACAAAACTGAACAAACAATGGATCACGATTTTTTTAGGATTATTGTCAACTCATATTATCAGGAAGTACTAATCAATTATTATTTTACCACCTCAGATATCCTAGTCTCGAAGCAGACGTGATATAGTGATGGGCCTGCGATCCTCGGACATGATGAGCCTTACACTCAGTCTTGCTTTAGTCTCTGTAGTTGGAGCCAAAGAATCTTTCAATACAACTGTGTTTGTTCCCGAAAACGCCCGAGTAGGAACAGTCGTTGCCCATCATAACACTTCCCTGCAGTTGCCAAGGACATACAGACTACTTGATGGTAATGCCTATGGTCGGTTTGGCATAGCAGAAAGTCAAGGTGTTGTGGAAGTTGCCAATCCATTAGATTATCAAATACAGTCGACTTATCAACTGCAAATCCTGATTGACAACGGACGCAACTTCACTGAAAACACCATAGTCTGGAACCTGACTGTTCATTTACTGGACGTGTCTCGATACCCCCCTTACTACAACAAAACCTGTGAAACCCCGGAAACATCCTCTGGTATCGGTCTCACGCGTCTAGTAGAGTTCACTGACTTTTTCGTACATTTGTCAGCAACCATTGGATATACATTTAAAGACTCATCTGATATTGTCAATTATAAGAAGCGTAAAGTGTACTTTAGCTTTGAAGATGACAGCTGTGAAGTGAACTTTACAATCGGAGTCAGCCATGATAAAGATGTGGCGTATATGAATTATCTTATGAAAGCTGACTACAGAAGGTTAACGCAGTACTCAGAGGATGGAAAAAACAAGTTGTCGTTGTTTGTTGTCTTACAGGATTACTATGCACTTCTTGATGCCGGACGCATCGATCCGACGTGGATCACTGGTTTTAACACGTACAGGTACTTTATTCTCGTTAGCCTCGGCACACTTAAAACAGGCACACCTGTGGCATTCAAAAGATCAGTGGCAAACTTTATGGCTCCAAGTCCGTACGGAGAATCAAATCTTACAGCTCAAATTACTTTCAAACTTGCTGGTTGTCCACATGGAAAGTACGGCGCATACTGTGACAAAAACTGCACATGTAAGAACGACGCCCGGTGTCACGGCTTCAACGGGGCGTGTCTGTGTGCTCCTGGCTGGAAGGGCGTGTCATGCGACATACCAACCCCAGCTGTTGCTATTGACGTCCGGCCCGAAGGAAACATGTATATAACTGGGAATGTTTCCCTACAATGTCGTCCTGTCCATATCAATGCCTCGTCGATGACGTGGTGGTTTCGGGCATCTCGTAACAACAGTTCCAAGGTTTTTATCCAAACTTCCCGTAACTTTTCAATCAGTCCAATTCTACCAGAGACAAATGGCGTGTACACGTGTGAAGCCACCACATCTGATGGACAGACACTGGAGAGAAACTACGTCTTAGATGTGATGGAATGTCCTTCCGGTCTTCACGGGGAGCGCTGTGACAGGCCGTGCGACTGTCTACATAACGTTGGTTGTGACCGTTGGGCGGGGTGTATATGTGAGGCCGGTTGGACAGGCCCTACCTGTAACATGTCCTGCCCTTCAGGAACATTTGGGACAAACTGCAAAAAACTATGTCGATGTGAAAACGGCGCGGAGTGCAACCCTTTCAACGGTACTTGCATCTGTCCGCCGGACCTGACAGGAGAATACTGCGAAGGGAAGCAAAGTAGTCCATTTCACACGACACATGACACCTTACAGTATTTTACTTTACTTCTTTTCATCCTTCCTGTTGTAATAGTTGCCGTTGTAGTTAGGAGAAGAAGGAAATTTCTCAAGGAACAACGGCAGCAACCAGTTCACGAGGAACTGCAGCTTGTTGAGGTCAATCAAGAACTGAACATGGCAGACACGTTAGTGCCATGGGAACGAGACCCGCAGTACCTGACCCTGGGTAACCTGGTCGGGGTTGGCACATTCGGCCATGTTGTAGAGGGAACCTTGGAATTGCCTGGAGAACTACCGGTAAGAGTAGCTGTCAAAACTGTGAACGCCAAAGACAATTCTGGATATGTCCAAGCGGATTTCAATCGTGAGATGGACATTCTGATCTACCTTTACGACAGGTCCTTACACATGAAGGAAGATGAAAAAGTTATGCACCCAAATATCATTCAGCTATACGGTGTTGTTACCCTGTCTGACCCGAAGAGGATAATACTAGAATTC
This sequence comes from Branchiostoma floridae, assembly GCF_000003815.2. Lineage (NCBI taxonomy): Eukaryota > Metazoa > Chordata > Leptocardii > Amphioxiformes > Branchiostomatidae > Branchiostoma > Branchiostoma floridae. Next base: position 12,378,428 of record NC_049996.1, read on the forward strand.
GCCCCTCACGGAGACCTTCAGATGTACCTGAAAAGACTACGAGACGACATCAATGCAGTGAACTGGGCCACTTTACTTGGTTTTGCCGTCGGTGTATCTAAGGCTCTACAGGAGTTAGAAAGAGTCACTATTGTCCATCGTGATGTGGCCGCTCGGAATGTGGTCATCACAGACGGAATGGTCGCTAAGCTGGCAGACTTCGGTTTGGCCCGAGACGTCTACACCAACACTGCGTACGAGCACACCGATCACCACGGGCGAGACGAGTTACTCCCGCTGAAGTGGATGGCACTGGAGTCTATCCGAGATGGAATTTACTCCTGTCAGAGTGACGTGTGGTCGTTTGGTGTCATGTTGTGGGAGATTGCCAGTCTAGGAGAGGAGCCGCGCTATCCTGGACCTTTCCGACCCAACTGTTGTCAGATGGTCAACATGCTTCGGCAAGGAAAGCGCATGGAGAAGCCTGAACAATGTTCCATTGACCTGTACAGACTGATGTGTCAGTGTTGGTATGATGCTCCTGACCATAGACCGACTGCTGCTCAACTTGAAGTAAGGCTTGGGGATCTTGTGGAAGACGCAAACAATAGGGTCCCAGCAAATGACGTTGTTGTTTTCGAGTGGGAAACTACCTTGTGACCATGCTCGTTTAAGAACTAAACGACACTACACTGTAAATTTCCTGGATGAAGTGGACAAAATTTACGAAGTTCATCCAAGATATCTTAGGCCCTGGAAACAGCAAAGACATTGACATAGTAGTTGATTGAAATCATCAAGATTGAAAGACTTGGTAATTAAATCAACTTCTGTCGGTTCAGATCTTTGGAAGATGTGCCGATACATTTACATACACATAAAAGGTGTGTCGTAGTTGTTCCTTTGAGAGGTCTTTTTTCTTTACATTATATACATGTACTTGCAGTATTATCTTTCATGACAATACATGTACATGTAAACCTGATAGAAGCTAACTGCTAAATCTTAAGGCCTGTGGAAACTCCTGCTAAATTTTATCACCTGTAAAAGCAAAAGCAAACTTTATACAAAAATAGAAAACATACCATATACTTTGGCATCAACAGTGTAAGACATAGCCAAGAGAGGTTACCCAATCTTATGTCGCAATTACGTTATTCGGATATTTTGCGTCATTACTAGCAGACACCTGTCACGAAGTGCGGGCGAAAATAGCCAAGCATTCCTTTACGAGGGTCACTAACTTCTGCATTGACGTAAATATGGGAAGACCCATATCAGGTACATTCCACGTACAAACAAATTAGCAAACTCACCTGATCACAAAAATACTTAGGGGAAACACCCGTCTGTTGTGTTCCTCTTCTGTGTTGAGATTTCCACTTCCGCAAACTCTCGCGGTACACTGTCTGCAAGAGCATTGTATATCTCTGCGGTTGAAGTGGTGGCAAGAAAACCATTCCGAAGAAACGGTTCGGCAACTGAAATAGGAGGTCCTCTTCGACTTATTGTGGGTTAGTCATTCTATTAGGCATCTTAGTTTCTACAAATTCCGCGTATGGCTTCCGTGTTGTGACAACCTGTGTGCGTGTTTTGTTTTTTAATCATAAAAGCATGGTACTAAATCAAGTGAATTGAATGTTTCCGGAAGTTAACTACACACACGGAAGTTTGCCGCGTTCCAACATATATAGTCTACATTTCATCTTTATGGTAGCATGCAGGTGTGTCGCTGGTTTTGGGTGTGATCCCCAAACTGGCAACGGTGAAATGTGTGGTTTTCATAATTACTGTTTCTTGATTTGTAAACGGCTATTTATGTAGAGGGAGAGAGAGCTAGGATTTACACATTAAACAATTAGAATGATAATAGAATATGCTTGAAGTCTTTAATTGACAAGTTCTATCAGTACAAGACATCTGTACCTACTGTGTGGAACAAATTAGGGCTCGTATACCATTTGAAAGTTTGTGGGTTGCCCGTACTTCCATATTTTAGAGGACACAAAATATATATCAAGTAATGAACAGTGGGGATTTTCCGTCTTAGTTTCTCCTGTGTACAACATCAATCTGTTTCAACGAAAGCGGAACTTCCGTGTCTCACGCAAAAAGCACATATCTATTGTTCGTTGGGTAAGGGTTTTGTCTTGGTTATTGTCAACAAATACGTTACCTCAGAGTAGTGTGCTGTTTTTTTAACCCGTCCCAGACTTTTGTGGTCTTCAATATATGTTATCTCAGAGTTTACTGATTTTGATTTTCTTTTTTTACCTGTCTCAGATTCCTTAGTCTCAAAGCATTAGTAGTGATGGGCCTATGGACTTCCAGCATGAAGTGCCTTCCACTCAGTCTTGCTTTATTCTCTTTGGTTGGAGGCGTGGCGTATTACAATACAACTGTGTTTGTTCCCGAAAACGCCCAAGTAGGAACAATCGTTTACCGTCACAACACTTCCCTACAGTTGCCAAGGACATACAGACTACTTAATGGTAATGACTACGAGAGGTTTTGGATAGCAGAAAGGCAAGGTGTTATCGAAGTTGCTAATCCGTTGGATTACGAAATACAGTCGACTTATCAACTGCAAATCCTAATAGGGTACGAACGCAACCTCACCGAAAACACCACACTCTGGACCCTGACTGTTCAGATACTGGACGTGTCTGGATACCCTCCATACTACAACCAAACATGTGAAACCCCGGAAAGATCCTCTGATAACGGTCTTCCACGTTTGATAGAGTTCATTGATTATTATATAGATGTCTCAACAGGCATTGGATATGCATATAAAGACTCAGGCGATTTTGTCTATATCAAGAAACGTAGAATGTTCTTTAGCATTGAAAATGACAGATGCGAAGTCAACTTTACTTTCGGAATGAGCCATGCTAAAGATGTGGGCTTTATGCATCATTTGTGGAAGGCTTACTACAGAAATCTGACGCAGTACTCAGAGGAAGGACAAAACAAGATGTCGCTGTTTGTAGTTGACAAAATTTCCACAGTTGCAGGGGATAAACTAATCTTTATGGAGTACATTGATCTCATTGCTGCTGAACGCATCGATCCGGCGTGGATCGTTGATGAGGCGTACAGGTACTTTATTCTCGTTAGCATCGGCGTACTTAAAACGGGTACGCCAGTGACGTTTAAAGTGACACGGACTAACGTAATGGCCCCAAGTCCTTACGGAGAATCAAATTTTACAGCTCAAGGTGCTGTCAAACTTGCTGGCTGCCCACATGGAAAATACGGCGCCTACTGTGACAAAAACTGCACATGTACGAACGACGCCCGGTGTCATGGCTTCAACGGGGCCTGTCTGTGTGCTCCTGGTTGGAAGGGTGTGGCATGCGACATACCGACCCCAGCTGTCGCTATTGACGTCCGGTCCGAAAGAAACATGTATATAACTGGGAATGTTTCCCTACAATGTCGCCCGGTCCATGTCAATGTCTCGTCCATGTCGTGGTGGTTTCGGTCATCTCGCAACAACAGTTCCAAAGTTTTGATCCAAACTTCTCGTAACTTTTCAATCAGTCCGATTCTACCAGAGATCAACGGTGTGTACACGTGTGAAGCCACCACATCTGATGGACAGACACTGGAGAGAAATTACGTATTAGATGTGATGGAATGTCCTCCCGGTCTTCACGGGGAGCGTTGTGACAGGCCGTGCGACTGTCTACATAACGTTGGTTGTGACCGTTGGGCGGGGTGTGTATGTGAGGCCGGTTGGACAGGCCCTACCTGTAACATGTCCTGCCCTTCAGGAACATTTGGAACAAACTGCAAACAACAATGTCGATGTGAAAACGGCGTGGTGTGCAACCCTTTCAATGGTACTTGCATATGTCCGCCGGACCTGACAGGAGAATACTGCGACGGGAAGCAAAGTAGTCCATTTCATAGGACACATGACACCTTACAGTATTTAACTATACTTGTTTTCATCCTTCCTGTTGCAATAGTTGCCTTTGTAGTTATTAGAAGAAGAAAAGTTATCAAGGAACAACGACAACAACCAGTTCACGATGAACTACAGCTAGTTGATGTCAATCAGCAACTGAACATGGCAGACACGTTAGTGCCATGGGAACGAGACCCGCAGTACCTGACCCTGGGTAACCTGGTCGGGGTTGGCACATTCGGCCATGTTGTAGAAGGAACCCTACACCTACCTGGAGAACTACCGGTAAGAGTAGCTGTCAAAACTGTGAACACCAAAGACAATTCAGGATATGTCCAAGCGGATTTCAATCGTGAGATGGACATTCTCATCTACCTTTACGACAGATCCTTACACATTAAGGAAGATGAAAAAGTTATGCACCCAAATATCATTCAGCTATACGGCGTTGTTACCCTGTCTGACCCGAAGAGGATAATACTAGAATTCGCCCCTCACGGAGACCTTCAGATGTACCTGAAAAGACTACGAGACGACATCAATGCAGTGAACTGGGCCACTTTACTTGGTTTTGCCGTCGGTGTATCTAAGGCTCTACAGGAGTTAGAAAGAGTCACTATTGTCCATCGTGATGTGGCCGCTCGGAATGTGGTCATCACAGACGGAATGGTCGCGAAGCTGGCAGACTTCGGTTTGGCCCGAGACGTCTACACCAACACTGCGTACGAGCACACCACTCACTGCGGGCGAGACGAGTTACTACCGCTAAAGTGGATGGCACTGGAGTCTATCCGAGATGGAATTTACTCCTGTCAGAGTGACGTGTGGTCGTTTGGTGTCATGTTGTGGGAGATTGCCAGTCTAGGAGAAGAGCCGCGCTACCCTGGGCCTTTCCGACCAAACTGTTGTCAGATGGTCAACCTGCTTCGACAAGGAAAGCGCATGGAGAAGCCTGAACAGTGTTCCATTGACCTGTACAGACTGATGTGTCAGTGTTGGTATGATGCTCCTGACCACAGACCGACTGCTGCTCAGCTTGAAGAAAGGCTTGCTGAGCTAGTTGAGGACATAGAAAAAGAAGCCCAAGCCAATGATGGTGTTAATCACCATGATGTCGTTTGGGAAACTACTGTATGACCATGCTCATGTATCATCATACGGTCTTATGTTCCCAACGAAAAGGGCTAAATGTTTTCTACCACGGGACCACATCAAATATTTTCTCATTTTTCAAGGGCCTTAAGGCTCCAGGCCCGTTAGAAATAACGAAGTCAACTCTGAGTAGACGACTAAAATAGTTGACAGTAATATCAACTTTAGTAACTGTGAAGGTGTGCTGATAGACGATTTGCACATTAAGAACATGACGACGTCCATACTTCTTTTATTTCTTTGAAGTAGGTAGGAGCACAGTACAGGGGCATATGCCATATGAAATGGACATAGTTGTATCATATTTGTATAGGCTATCAGGATTTGAGACATTTGCCGCGTCTTTTTTAGTGTCTTTCTGTTTACATAGAAATTCACAAAAAAATAGATATTTCGCGGAGGTATGTGATCTTCGTTCTCCTGTTTGCCTTTTGTCTACCTGGCTACAAAGGAGTATCTTCATTCGGGTAACCTTGGTCTTCTGTAGCTTCCCCTTTCTGGCTCCTTGATCTGCAAAGCTTGGTCACAGCGAAGATGACCAAGGTAGTCCCGATAACTACCGATAACAGTATGATGATAAAAACCGGAATGCTCAGCTGGATCGAGGAACTGGTTGTCTCCTGAAAAAGAACAATCGCCAAATAAACACTATCCTCTCGCAGATATGTGGGGGGAAGACAATAACATTTTACAGATGCGAGGAACGTCTATCACGGAAAAGCATTATTCTCACCATTACTTTCTTTATATCTATTTGGTGTTGCTTTCTTTAGTTGATGTGGTCGTGGTCTTTTGTCACAGTGTTGACCATGCATTGGCCATTGTGCTGTTAGCAGAGGCTTACAATGTCATGCCCACAAGTACTGTGAAAACCAAAAACAGTAGGAAAGTACCAAGTGTACAGGAGAACGTCTTATGGGTATAATTGTGCTTGAAATGGTCTACCGAACAGAACAAACAAATACTGAGGAAGAAAGCCATCCATGAGACGATGTTGTGCCTTACATTGGTAGGGAGAGGCTGGGGATCCTGTATCGTGTCTCCACAGGTGGGAAATCCCAGAGGAAGGGGAGGGTGGTTCTCTGGAGCTTCGCGTATGATCATGGCCATCCCTTCATTCATGTGGGTAGTCTGGTGGCAATGGAAAAACCAGTGGCCCGGGTTGTTACTCCTGTAACAAAGTTAACAAGAGGTCGAAGCTTAAGGTTTCATACTCACTTGGCGTATATTTATAGTTTTTCTGAACGTCATGTTCATTCAGTGAATTTCTTGCTGATTCTAGAACTGTGAAAGCATTTTCCGACTGACTCTCATAAGGCAGCAGACATGTCTATGGCAGATTACTGAAGGCAGGAAACGAGATGAACTATTCTGGGGCCGTTCTAGGACCTTTGGCCTAACTTCCTGAACCAGCCACTCTACTTCATTGAAAGAACTACAGATACACAAGCAAACAGACAGACAAACACACCGAAAACAAAGCCATTACTCGACGGCCTATATCAAGTTTATACAGTATGTTGCTAGATAGATAAATCTTAAGGAAAGTTCTAAGCATAGTCAAAATTGAAAAAAAATATATATATCTGAATACAATCGGGCCACCTAAAGCAATGACGTAACATGATTGACAGTAACATGCCCCGCCCACTTACCTGAACTCAATAACGGTGTACCCGTTAGCCGGCACTACAACTGTGTCCCTGACAGGGGGCCGGTTGAAGTTCATGGCCGGTCGGTTCCTCCATGTGGCATTGCTGCACTTGTCGTTCCCACAGTCAATGTCAGAGTTTGCAGAAAGCCAATGACCTGTGAAGAGATGTTGTCATGTGTATGCCTTTGTTCACAAGTACTTTCTATCAGTTTGAACTGTGTTCGAGTGGGCCTTTTTCAAATGCACATTTATTACGTTGATACTTAACAGCATTGCCGGCACTTCGGGGAAGCATTCAGTACAACAGTACCACACCTAATTTTAACCTGAAGAATAGAGAGGTACATGCCAGACGGTGATACTCAATATAGGTTTTTTTTCAAACGGCCATTGGAAACTGGTAAGGCTTTCGAATAGCAGACTAAATACATGCATGCACAATGCATAAATTTAAAGTTACTGACCGGTTGTTTCGTTATTAAACGGGAACCCCATAGCCAGGACTCTAAAGTCGTGTCCATGAAGGTGAACTACATGGTGTGACTCGTCGGCTTTGCCCATATTGATCATCACAAACCGGACGATCTTATTGGCCGGGATGTCCATCACGTACGTGCACTGACATCCGTTTGTCTCACATGATTGGTCGCAAGTAACTACGTCATAAGGCTCTCCGAAAACTAGCGGCTTATACGGCTCCACAAACATTCGGGCGTTGATCGACGAACCGACGATATATCCAAAGGTAAAGAAGTACTCGACGGTGTCTGAATCCTTTGGTGGTGAATATTCTGTTATGCTGTTGACGTCGGACATGTAGATGCATTCCGTATGGCTGCCCTTAGGGAATGATGGGAAGGGACAGTTCAGCACTCGACACGGGTTATCTTCGGAACATGTCGGCTTGTTTGTCGTCGGGTCTTCGTCGGAAGAAGCATCTTCGTAAGCTAGTATGGCTCTAACCTCTTGGGTATGATTTTTTGACTCAAAGCTAGGACCTCTTCCCGACCACAAAGTTTCCGCACGAATCCAGTAGATGTCGTTCGCCTGATTGCCAAGCACCTCAAAGTCGTAAGACTCTCCTGGAAAGACGAGGATGGACTGAACCTGGACCGGCTCGACGTCATGTCCGTCATTTGCCACGACCGTCATGCTGTGCGCGTCGATGGACACGCGGAAGGTGAACTCTGCACCTGGATGTATCAGACGGAAACGTAATGTCTCTCCGGATGAGATGGTGAACTTGGTTAAGGGCGCGTTGTTTCCGTTATAACGGCCACGTCCGTTGATGAGCGCTGACGTAAAGTGGACAGCTGTTAGCTCGATGCCATCGAAGCTGAAGCCACGGCTGAACATAGTTCCCTGCCGACGAAAATGACACATAAAAAGATAGACCGACCGGACAACCCGATAAAATTATTACGTTTAAATCAGCACGTAGTGGGAATGTGGCCTTCTCGACTCACCAAAATCATCGGACATAGCAACTCTATGATGCTGAACATAACGGCGAATATGCATCAAAACCTGCTTCTTAAATTGTCTACATCTTGCATCTAACATATATAATTTGTTATAATAAGCTACAAATTGCTACTGTGTAAATACCACTTGAACTCACCAGACATCTGTTTGAGGGGTTGTGTGGCGTGCCTACAGGGTCTGGGTTCGAATCATGCCATGCTTGGGAAAGGTACTTGACACGACATCCCTCACTTCACTCAGGTGGAAATGAGTACCTTTTGTATGACAGTCTAGTACTGTTGAACGGTTGAAATAGGTCATATGACAACCACATTGTTCTTGTCTGTCCAAAAGCATAAAAAAAGACATGTGTGCGAACATTGGGTACTCACGAATAATCGTCCTGGGCCCGGATTCCGCATGTACCAGCTGTCTACGTCAAAACTCAGGAATTCCTCGTGCCACCAATCTTGTACAAACAACGGTAACGCCGGGGTACTCGGTCTGCATTACAGATGACAATAAGCTCGTTCACACATCACACTGCGCAGTATATATGATGCACTATGGGTTATAATACTTATATGTCAAAGTTAAACGGCATCAGGGAGATGTATAAGCAAGACGTGAACCTTCACCTTTGACCTAGTTCATGCGCAGTTCAAATCGTGAACTGACTTGTTCAAAGATGTTAAGAGCTCCTACAATGCATATTTGATGGCATTTGGATGGTAATATATACGGAAGGAATGCGTCTGTCTGATAGTATTTCCCACTCACCTGTTTCTGTGGACGATAAAAGCCCCGAACATGCCGTCCTCCCGTTGCGATATGACGTGACTGTGATACCAATGAGTCCCGGCGGGTTCTGCCTGTAGATGGGATCCGAAGGAGCCTGTTACCCATTCTATCACTGCTTAGCATACCAGATACGGAATCTGAACCATTTCAGAACGTAAACTCACGGGAATTACAGGCACGTGAACTTATCAATACGTGATCTTAACTCTCGCGAGTTTAACTATCTGACGTGGTTGGTCATGATCATTTACACATCCTGAAGAAGGCGACAGTAGTCGTTGAAAATTTGATCCGTGTACACCTTCGTGTTGGAAGAAAGTTTAGCATTGTACTATGATTATTGATCATTATTACCAACACAGATGAGCTCCCATGATAATGGATAGTTAGATGTCATGCTTTGTAATTCAACATACGCACCTTAAATCTATAAGAAAAGTTCTTCCCGGGTAGGACGGGGCATTCTGTCACGTAAGGCACACCGTCCATATAATTCACACCGCGCATGTACAGGCCATGGACATGGAGTGACGTCACTTCCCTGTAGAAGTGGTTGATGACCTTCAGGACCACCTATAATGTCGGATCGGGTTTTTTTTGTTCAGAATGTGAAAGAGAAGGTTGGTATCAAATCTCATATATGTGAATTGTCAGTTTCTTTGAGAAATACACTCTGCAGTACAGCTATCTTTGCTAGGGGGTACTGCATGTACGTAGATTTGCAAAAGGTAACAGGGAAACTATTATTTCCCTGCAAATGTTTGTCTTGTATAATTCATGATCCTTATGGTCAGCATTTACCTGCGCTCCTTCCATGACCTCCAGTGTGGGACCGGGGAACTGGTCGTTGACGAGGATTACGTTTCGCTGCACTCCATCAGCTGTGATGGTCTCTTCCACGGGAACTATGGGCCCGTCCTTGTCTTCAGCCCACCCAACGTGAACTTTAACTTGCAGACTTCCATTCCTCAAGATCTCTACCTGTAAAGAGATTCGTTTTATTGAAATCGTCTTCAAGCCTACTAGCACTTGCGTCTGTTTTATCATTGCAACAGTTGGACAAAACCGCATAATTAGTACAAAATGCCGGTTTACTGCGAAAGCGTAAGGTCAAAGGTGAAAGGACGAAAGTTTTAGATAGTCCAAGCCATACAGAATACATGTCCATGTACGTTTGTTTATATCACAAAAAAGTAAAATTTTGACATATCATCAACAATGCATCGCACTGCGCATGTGCAGTTTAAATCGTGTAGGCATGGACTCACCCCGTTGACCTTGCCGTCACTTCCGGTGTGCGTCATGGTCCTTGCCCGTCGAACCACCAAGGTGAACTCGCATAGGTCATCAGTGCAGATTTCCGCCGTAACCATGGAAATGTAGATCCATATAAGGATCAATGCCCTAAACAGAATCATCACTGATCGTGTCATAAGAAAATGAAAAGGATTAACTGCTATGTCTACACCGCTATCCTGTAAAGTTAAAATGTAGAGGCAATTCTACCATATCTTCGTGCTAGTATATCCAAACCTGGTCTTCAACTGAAATTCCAAACTGTAAGATAATATCTCAAGTACTGAAGCAATGGTCAGTTTTATTCTGAAAGTGCGAGGAGGAATCATTCGATATTACAGGGTAAGGTAGTGAGTATAAAAAGAAACTTGAATCTACGTGGATAGAGTAGTTAGACACTTGAGTAAGGGATGATGATGTATCATACGTAGCTCTGACCTTCACCCACAACATTAGCCTTGTATCCTAACCTGTTACAGCTGTGAAGTCTCTTGAAAGGACAAAGACACTCGCGGTAGTTATATATAGGTTTGGGTATACCAGGTTACCACGAGATTGACATAAAGAAAGTTGTGAACGTTTGCATCATGATTCATTATGGTGCACTTGCTTACTTTGCCAGCGAAGAGGAAAGAAATGACCCATTTCATTCACTGTAACTACGGTAAAAAGACGTCCTCGTCACGATAGGTGCTAAAAGCATTTACATAGTCTGTGGTCGCAACGGGTTATGTCTACAATGCATTCAGTGAATCGAAGCCATGCGAATACGCTGTTGACACAAACAAACAACACCCACTTTTTTGCTGTCAGTTGTGATATTAACCAGAAGCGACCATGAGGGTGGCGTGATGTGATATCAGTGTGTTTTCGTTATTTCAAAAAGTTTGTGCGAAATCTTTCTAAAATTTCCCCCATTTCATCTACTTTTTCCTCGCAAAGGCGTTGTTGTTTTCACCTACACCCCTCCCCCGTCTAACCTACGAAGATCCTGAACCTTCCCTTAACCCCAGATCTTTACAACAGAAAAAGAGAAGATACACGCACCGTGTACTGCATTGACCTATTATGTTTCCAAGTCCAAAATAAAAGTACTAGCCACTCACCTGCGGTGTTTTACTCGAACCGTGACTAGTTGAAAAACATACCTTACAGTCGAGTCAGAAAGTCAAGTTTAGACAATGTTAAAGCCAGCTGTTCTGAATCTTGACCAAAGATCGCGGACAAGGGTCTGGTTTGTTATTGACAGTGACGTCATCAGGGCATGCGCAATAAGCATCTCTAGTGATGACATGTTTGGATGCCATGTGAGGTCAGGTGGGAGGGGCGATGGTGGCACTTTGGAACAGGCTAGTGTGTATGCCTGGCTACAGGATTACAAAGAAGGTTCTCATGCGTACCTACGAAACAGAGGCCCCGGGAACAAAGATTCACATGAAATTCGTAATTACTTTTTTTTAATTCAAAACATGAAAATGTGACTCAGATGTGATAGCAGACTTCTAATCCTTTCTAATTACAGAGGGGTTGTTTGAAGTCGTGTAATATTTATCGTATTGTAAAAACGTAATACTATTTCTCATAATGCATACAAATTACCAATATTTTCCTATCTGGGCAATAACCATATTATTTACTATCTTGTCAATCTCTACACACTCAGTTTGCTCTCTCAATCAGCCGTCTATCTATTCAGGTACAATGTGTTTCGGGAACGTCCCAACGCAAAAAAAGTGTCCATTTATGACGTATGAATTCTGAAATATGGTTATCCGCAGTCTTCTTACTCAATTAAATGATAGACAACTGAAATACAATGCAAAGGCGGCATCTCACTGCACTTGCGTCAAGCTTGGGTAACTGCGGGGTTCGTTCAATGCGTCACTGTTTGTTATTCACGTTCTCCGATTTGATATAATTTATATATTTCGTAATGGGTAAAAGTATGACTTAGAAGACGACAAAATACGCATAAAAATAAGAAAATTCGTTCTTTAACTCTGAAATTCGTTGAGTATCTTTCAAACCCCGCAGTGACGCAAGCGTGACGCAAGTGCAGTGAGATACCACCTTAACGTTACTAAATATCTTAACTACATTAAAGCCGCTAGCTGTATCAATGTTTACACTTAAATTTAGTTCATAGTAACGTTATGATAAGATACCTTTGAAAATGTAAAACTTGTGAACATTCCAACAAATAATAGCAAAATGATCTCCTTATCAAAAGATGGTAGACCCTAGGACCTACCTGGCGAAGATGACGTAAGTAAGATCTAATTAATATAAATTTGCTAAGAACTAGTCTTGGATAGATGACATCGCCAATATACACTTATATTAAACTTACTTGATATCAGTTGAGTTAAACTATAGATGAACGAATCACATCAACGCGATAGAATAAAACGTTACAACAATACTTTTTTACTTAAGAGAGACAAAGAGTACAAAAAGCCGTACTATAACTCAGAAAGGTCGTTTTGCAGGAAATACTACAACATTTAGTTTTTGAATGTTATGATACTTATCAACTTGAGAAAAAGTACGGAGGCATTTCGATTGTGTCTTCTGTGCCCCCCTCCCCCTTCCTTTGCTCAAACAGCGTCTTCGACAGCATCTTCCTGCAATTGCAATGGCAAATCCCACTAGTCTTCCATTATTACTGTATCTTCCAGACTTTTTGGAGCTGCCGGTGGCGTTTCTAGCTTCTCCTTCTTGCTCTTATTTACACGTCCATTGTAGACGACGACTGCCAAAACGGCTATGGTAGCGGACAGGGCTGCCGACACGACGATGATGATGATCAGCTGGATTTGCTCCAATTCCACCAGAGTCTGGCAAAGACACAAGAGCATATTTTGCTATAATGCATCTGAAGAAATAGATATGAAGAATAGATATGAAGATCATCAATGCGTTCATCATTTCTGATCAATTTAGTGTTGTCCAAATCCACCATAGTCTGGCAAAAGACACGGACAGCAAAGAATGCATTTAAATAGAGACAATCAAGAAACTGGAGTTATAGATCAGTGAGATTAGAGAGTTTGATGTAAAAGGAAGAAGTTTTTGATGAAGGTGGTGGCAGAACGTTTCTGAAGAAAGACAAGTGGACAAGTCATTAAATGCAAAACTGAAAGAATAACCACTGTCTACTTACCACCGACGACTGTCCTTTTGAGGCATCTGTTGTTGCTTCACCGCTGCCTCCCCCCGGCGGTTTCTCGGTCCCAGTAAAGTCTCCACAGGTCGGGAAGCCGTACGGCAGGGCGGGCAGCTTGTCCAGGGCCTCCGCGATGATCATGGACATCCCCTCGTTCATGTGAGTTGTTTGGTGACAGTGGAAGAGCCAGAAGCCTGGGTTGTTGCTCCTGTGGCAGTCGATATTATCAATAATTTGTGTCCACTTTCGTGAGATATAAGCCTATCATCTTAAAGGCAGAGCCTGATAAAACTGAACAACTTTAATATCTACCTAGTACCTGAGCAATTCCCGGGGGTCTCTTTTTACACTACACCGATAGATGTATAGAGAGTGATGCCCGAGGCGTCTCAGAGACAGTAGTAGATGAAGAGTACCTACGAACCTGAACTCTATCACGGTGTATCCACGAGAGGGAATGACGACTGTGTCCCTGGTGGGAGGTCTGTTGTAGTTCAAGTTCGGCCTTGCCACGTTCCATGATGAAGGCATGCCGCATTTGTTGTCGTTCCCACAGTTAATGTCAGCGTTCTCAGAGATCCAACGACCTACACATCAAGATGAATCAATAGACCATTGCTATCTTCATCAGACCAAAACAATTGTGCTGGTTCAAACTTTTTATCCTACTGGATAACAAGCCTCTTTACTCACAGTCAAAATATTTACAAAATCAACCGACGTTTCGCTGAGCGCTGCTCACCCTCCTCGGGTCAATACTGACTGCATGCTTCTATTCCAAACTGTAGCTAGGTGTCGCTGTTAACAATGCGATCACAATCTTAAAATAGTTTATACAGTGTTGTACATACATGTACACAGATGTATGCAAACATATTGTCATATATGCAAAGCTGAATATTGTTTCTGTCCTGATGAACATATGGCGAACGCTATTCATTAGTCAGATAAGTTTGTCATGGTTTCTGGTTTTCTTGGTCACTCAACATCATTGGGTGTTGAACTGATTCTTTGTCCGGATGTGTTGGAAGTTTAAAAATGGTGTTCCTGTTCAAAAAAATATGACAAGCATATGACTGTATGGACCTAAAAGTTATTCTATTGCTGACTACCATCGAATGTTGGTGTAAATTAGTAAAAACTGACCCGTTGTTTCGTTGTACTCTGGAAATCCCATGGCCAGAACCCTGAAGTCGTAACCATGGAGATGAATGACGTGATGCCCTCCACTTCCGAATCCGAGGTTCATCAACACAAACCTGATGGTCTTCCCGAGTGGAATCTCTGCCGTGTAGGTACACGTACACCCGTCCGTCTCACAGGTGGCTTCGCAGGGGGTAATGTCATACGGTGCTTTGAAAATCAGTGGCTGTTTCGGGGTGGCAAATTTTCGACCGTTTACTGAGGAGCCAATCTGGTATCCAAAGTTGAAGAAGTATTCCTCATTTTCTGACTCGTCCGGCATTGAGTAATCCTCGGTGCTGTTCAGGTCTGAGACGTAGATACATTCCGTATTACTGCCTGCAGGGAACGCCGGGAAAGGGCAGTTCAGAACTCGACACGGGCTGTTTTCGGTACAGGTTTGCATGGCTGAGTTCGGGTCTTCATCGGTAGGGTCGTTGTCGTATGCCAGGATGGCTCTCACTTCTTGTAGTCGGTCCTCTGGCTCGACATCGGGCCCTTTTCCCGCCCACAGCGTCTGGGCACGGATCCAGTAGGTACCACTATTAGACGGATCGCCGACTACTTCAAAGTCGTAAGACTCTCCTGGAAAGACGAGGATGGACTGAACCTGGACCGGCTCGACGTCATGTCCGTCATTTGCCACGACCGTCATGCTGTGCGCGTCGATGGACACGCGGAAGGTGTACTCTGCGCCTGCGTTGATGAGGCGGAACCGTAAGGTTTCTCCCGATGATATTTCAAACCTTGTTAGCGGCGCGGAGTTGTTGTTGTACCGACCACGGCCGTTGATGAGGGCCGATTTGAAGTTGAGAGCCGTCAGTTCGGTACCGTCAAAGCTGAAGCCGCGATTTTGCCAGGGGATCTACGATTGAATCAGATCAAATTGCTAATATATCATACTAAGTACAAGCGCTGGTGGGGAGGGGCCTTTATATAACCATAGAGCAAGAATACAGGGCGATTGTCAAAGACTTGCAATCCTTACGTCCCTGATTACAAAACTCAGTTTCTCATTTGAAACATATCACGCATACTTAGTATTAGGGCTTTTTAAAATCTACATCATTCTTATCCAGTTAATGTCTTCTACATTGTTGTACGAAAAACTTACATAGAAGCGCCCGGGACCCCTGTGCTCCATAAACGCGCTGTCCACGTCAATAGTATTGAAGTCATCGTGCCACCAATCTTGCAGGAACATCGGTAGGGACGGAGTCGTCGGTATGCTGTAGAACAAGCAAAAGCTTGTAGATTTGTAGTCTCAGGTTAACTCGTTGGGAAACTTCAACATCCCCGAATGTCATCACTCTTTTGGTTCATGACACAGATCGTTATGATAGTACTTACCCGTTCTTGTGCACTATGAATGCGCCATACAGACCATCCTCTTTCTGTGAGCCAGTATGACTGTGGTACCAGTGGGTCCCAGCAGGCTCCGCCTATTGTAAAACAGAATCACAAAATCGCCCTTAATGTACAATAAACGTTAATACTCACTACGACATTCACAAGTCTAATGATAGCCCTACATCTAAAGACACACGCAACTTCTCTTGATGTGATACTGGCGTTTTTTATCGAGACCTACCTTAAACCTGTAGGTGAAGCTGTGCATGGGTAGGATGGGACATTGTGTGACGTAAGGCACCCCGTCCATATATGGCACACCGCGCATGTACATGCCATGGAAGTGGAGTGAGGTGGCTTCTCTGTACAGCTTGTTGACGACGGTTAAAACTACCTAATCGTGAGTGAATAAAGATGGCTAGAGCACATTAGAATTGCTCTATACAAGTTTGTGGTGGTCAGAAAATTGGGTCACAGAGTTCGTGAAATTGTCGGGAAAGAGATAGGAATATATTAATCATGTTTTACCTGCGCTCCTTCCATGACCTCCAGTGTTGGACCGGGGAACTGGTCGTTGACGAGGATTACGTTTCGCTGCACTCCATCAGCTGTGATGGTCTCTTCCACAGGAACTATGGGTCCGTCCATGTCGCCCTGAGAAAGTGAGTATTTGTCTTGCAGACTTCCGTTTTTCAGAATCTCAATCTGGAGTGGTAATAACAAAAACGAATTAATGGTTTCTAATGTAAAAGTAACTATGGGTCTGTCCTTGTCTTCTAGCCCACCCATCATGACCTTCAACTTGCAGACTCCCATTCCTCAAAATTTCTACCCGTAGAGACATTTCTATTTGTCGAAATCTTCTTCAAGCTTCAAGCCCACTAGCTACACTTGTAACTGTTTTATCATGGCAATCGTGGGACAAAAACGCATTACAAGCAAAAAAGCAGAAATAGACATTTTCACGGTTGGAACTGTGCATGCGTGAGGTGAAAGGTGAATGTCCTTAACTTTTAAATAGTTATTGTCTAGACTATGCTTAATACATATTTAGACACGTTTGTTTATCGTTTCAGGAGCATTGAGGGGTATTACCCGCAAGGCATCATACTGGGCATGCGCAGACTAAACCCTGAATCGGTTCATACGGAGCCGGTTCTGTAGGTTAGGACTCACCCCGTTGACCTTGCCGTCACTTCCGGTGTATGTCATGGTCCTTGCCTGCCGAACCACTAGAGTAAACTCGCATACGTCATCAGTGCACATTTCCGCGGTTGCCATGGAAACATAGGCCCATGCAAGGAGGAACATGCGTAGCAAATTCATCTCTGGTTGTGACAAAAGAAAAAATAAAGTATTAACCAGTCTATACCAATGTCTTCGTAACATAGAGGTTTGGTAGTGTGATGGCCAGGTGCCCGAAACTTCAGCTCGATTCAAAATAGATCACAACAACAAACAGGACATGTCATCCCCTCCGTGTACGGAAGTATTTTTTGTGGAGTGTCTGTGTTTTTGTAGTCACAGTTATATACATGTTATATATGGCCTGGCCAGTGGTAGGAAATAAAGAGCAAATTAAAAGGCCAGCGTTGTGGGAATGACAGGAAGCAGAGTTCAGAGTTGGCACAATTAGTCATTTAACAGGCTACTAATTCACATGCACAGGGATGTATTTTTCTATGTGCCTTTTGTATTTTCCTACTTATTATATGTTTTGATTTGCCGTAGTCAATATAACCGAAGATCAGTGTAGTTTTGAACTGTGTCCCACTTGGTACGTCACCGACCAAACAAGGACAACAACAACTTCAAAGTAAAGAGTTTGTACTCTAACAAGCGTATACGTATCTAAAATAAACCACCCAGGTTCTAACGGAAATCCTAGGCCTGTTCCATTTGAAAGTTTAAGGAGGAACCGTTAGAGTTGTTTGCAAAATGTAGTGCGTATTAAGAAAAACGGAAGGCTGTGCGGACATAGCAATGAGATGTTACTCACCTGTGTTTCAGATACGTAAATACAACGTTACGTAAATTCCATCTAAAAGCATCTGCGTAGTCTGATACCACTACGGCTTACTGGTGTGTCAACATTCAAACAGTTCCCACGAACCCAGTAATAACACAAAACGCAACGCAACTTATGCAAGGGTCCCATTTCAAATTCCGGGGCCCAGTCGGGCAGTTTTGGGGAACCAAAAGTATTATGATTCAAAAGAGAACAAAAACACAACTCGTACCAAAAACTTTTGAAAAGCACAATGCATATACATGTGCATTTAGACACATCTTACTTTTTCCTTTCCGCAAACAGCCCGGCCGGGCTCTGGTTGGGAAATGCTGACCCCAGCATTTAGCGGGTATCTCATTGGGCATGAGCTACAGTAGGATGGTGGGTCGCTTCGTTCTAAATTTGATTTGTGTTTCCCTTGATTTTGTAGTTGGGATATTATTTAAAACGTACAAGTATGACTAGAAAGAGAAAAAAACACAAAGCGTAAAAAGATTAGATTTCTACCAATGAATTTCGTTGAGCGCTTGGTCAATAGTCGCAGCTTTAGTGAGATACACCCTTTCGTCGAGTAAAACGGTAACGATCAGTTTTGCGATACTAGTCGGCCAGAAATGAACATAGTGTGCGCTTTTGTTAATTTCAATTGTGGATTTAATGTTTCTGTAGCCTGTTATTCTTTCTGTCAGCTTAGGGCGCGGTCACATGGGTCGTGCGATTGTCGTACCATCGCTATTTTCGGGCATTTTGGAGGACAAAAATGTACGTCTCCTGCAGAGTTCAACTGTCTTGGTAAACGAAATGCTGTTTTGGATCCGTGTCAGCGGTTGGTTTTGGATCCATGTCGATGGTTGGTTCTGTCAAGGCCTCCTTGAAAATCCTATGGCATCAAAGTCATACGACGATCGCACGACCTATGTGACCGCGCCCTTAAATACGCGTGCGAATTGTCCTCGTTTTCCCTTAATCCTCACAATGCTCCGTTCACACTTCCCCAATACCTTGATCCATCCCTTACTTCAGCCAGAATCCAAGATGTTTATCAACTTGAAAAAATAGCCTAATGGTAAATTAACCGCTACCGCTCGCGTGAAACTACCACCGGGTGCCAAAGTTAAGACGGGCGGCGGAGAGCCCCTTCTGCCCCGAAGAGAGTCCGGCCAATCTACGATGGCTCCCGCTCAATTATATACCAATACACCATACCAATGGGAGCCCTTCGGTACCTCTACTGTCTTGTGATGCCCGCCCTCCCAGTTAAGCCGGGGCTATTTTTAATCCAGAATTGTGCGAGTAATTAGAAAGGCCTGCTCTGAGCTAGTTAGTCTTACTTGTTTTTCCCAGTTCCAAGAAAAATTTACTTACCTCCCTTCTTTTATTGAGCCCAGGAAGCAGTAGCCAGTTGAAGAAACAGGAATATCAGCTAGTTCAGAAAGTCAGACAAGCGTGTATATACAGTTGTCCTGAAACAAAAATGTGCAAGAAATCTTGGACTGTACACTGTTTTAACAGACAGGCCCGTCATTGGCGCATGCGCGGTAGGCCTCACTACTAGAGAGCCCTACGTAACTCACCTAGTTCAATATACATTGTAGATTAGTTCAGCAAGACTATATAAAACAGCTTTCCTCCTTTCAGATTTTGTTGTCTTAGAATAATTGGGGGGGGGGGGGGATTTGTGATTTGATTTGTAGGGAGTGAACATTATATGTTGTTTTAGTGCTATTTATGTGAAAAAGTTCTGTTATTGTATTTTTTTCAGTTACTAAGAGCTAGATTTACGTTGAAGTTAAATTGTTTGAGCGATGGGGCAGATTCCAAGACCTTGGTACAGAAGCAACGACTAGTAATCCACGACGGTACTACAGCGGTCGAACTATCGATTGGCATATAGACCGAACAGTGTGATCCCAGCAATAATCAAATTTCTGAATGAACTGTAAAACTTTTAAATTTAACCTCTATTCACCAGACAAGACAATTAGTTTCTTTACCAATGCTTGGATACAATGTAGTTTTAATACAATCAAACTTTATTTTAGAAAACGTAGCATATGTAACAATCTTACCAACGACTTGATGGACGTTGAGAGTATGTATATCTGCACTTTTAAGTAAACACGCCTAATAATTCGCAAATTGGTTGTTAGAGGAAGAGATAAACCAGTCTACTACCACAACCGGAAACAAGATGTCGACCGGAAGCTGTCAGAGCCCCAAAATGGCGGCTCCCATTGGTGTCAACGGATTGAAAAAAAATACAACAACCAGAAATCTCTACCGTCCTCCACCCCAACATCTACTCGGAGAGTAAATAGATAGACAGGGTTGGCTAAAAATTAATCCCAATGGAGTTAGGCGAGCAGAGCAGGCGGGGATAACCATCATGGCGCTTCACACATTATTGCTCGTGACTAGTGTTTTGCTAAATGTCTGCCCCAGTTTTGCGGCAAACAAACTCTTGGTGGTGTTAGTGGATGGTTTGCGTGAGGATTACCCAGCTAGGTAAGGTAATCTCCATTGATATGTAAAAAAAAACAGTTTGTTTAACAAGTACCTCCTGACCTCCAATCAGCTGTTTTTTGGATCTGTTTTTACAACATTCAGTATTATTTTTTAGTATTGCACTACATAAGTGAAGGTGAACCGTTTAAAAATACAATACTAACAAAGAGTACAAAATGTTGCAGAACAGTCGTAAAAGATTGAAAATGGCTGAGGATGAACCGGGCCCTTACATCTGCCTTGAGATTAGCACCGCCTTCTTTTTGATGTTATACAATTTGTATAGTTCGAGTTTTTATCAGACAGTCACATGAAACTGTTGTAACCATTAAGAAATAAATCGTTTGAGGCAGTGATGATGTGTCGTATTGTGTTTCATTCTGTTCGTTCAGAGATCTCCATCTTCTGCAGTTCCAAGCTATCGCGAGAGAGGGCGTGAAAGCACAGTATGTCACACCAGTGTTCCCTGCCAAGTCATATCCCAACTACTATTCAATTATGACAGGTATTTGTAATAAACGCCTCGTTTATTAAGTTTAATACAGAAGATGGTGGTCAAGTCTCTAGAAACCTGCACAGAGACTGATGTGTTATTTAAGAAGGTTAGTTGATTATTAACAACGTATGACACTGTTCTGACAGCTGGTTTGTGTACAGTGTATTGTCCTGGTATTTGAAGCACGTACGAATATTTACTCAGTCCAGGCGCGCTGTCCGAGCACTGTCAGAGGAACAGGATAGCAAAGTTCTCTTTACACAGCAAGGGAGTCAATACTTGATTGATCCTGATTATACCTAGACAACGTGGTCGCCTGTCATCAACTCCCTAAGGTACCGGTAATACTAAATGCTTTGTGACTCTACCTCGCATTGCAGCTAGGTGTCGCTGATGCATTGTGAATAATGTTGTTCGAAAGGTGACTGTGTTTATAGAGAGGGCTGTATGTCCTTTTCGGCTTTTTCGTTAAGGGCGTTAAGCGTAACGAGCTATTTTATTTTACCGACCCACTCTAATTCAGCGTTAAGCGTTATCGGTATATTGTTCCCGAAGCGTTATTGGACGTTTTGATTCTACGAATCTCTGCTTGGAGGGTAGCAAGTTCAAGTACATTATCCTCTGAATAAGTGGCACGTGTGACAATAACAAAGCATTGTCTTGACATATATGAAGCACGGTCCTCTCTATAGATTTTAGGCTTCGTGCAGACGCAATTCATACTGTGATGCGGCATATTTGTTATTCATCCTTGCACTTGGGTTAGCCATACGTTTCTACCGTTAAATCTTCTGCATTCGTCCCCAGGCCTTTACTCGGAAAGTCACGGCATGACAGGGAACTACATGCACGACGCCGAGAGGAACGTGTCTTTCCTGGTCGGGTTCAACCAGGAGTCGTTTGAGCCGTTCTGGTGGGAGAACGCCGAGCCTCTGTGGATAACGGCTACTAAGGCGGGGAAGGCGGTGAACATGTACTACTGGCCAGGTTAGTCAACTCATTTATCCATTCATTACCTCTGTGTACGGAGAGGTATTGTTTTTGGTGTTTGTACGGTTTGGTGTGTAGGTCGGTCGGTCGGTCTGTTCTTGTTTTTTTGATGATCATTTTATTAGCTTTAGCCTGAGTATCATCCTCGGTAGCTATGTGACCATGCACGGCTAGCAAGCGAAATGATTGAGCCAGCGGTCACTGCGGAGGATGGTACTCACGCTATCGTAACTTAAGAACCTCAGGATGGATTGTTTTCGGAACTCTCTGGGTTTTTTTTTGGTATCTTTTGTCCTGGAGCTGCTATGATCTTGATTTTCTGGCAGATAATATGCTGTTGATGTAAGAAAGAATTTGCCTTTTTAACTCCCTCGATCGTTTTACATGTGCCTGTTTGTTTATTTACTTGTTTTATTGCTTATATCAATAATTATATTGATACAGTAGACAACAGTAGTGTGACAGGTAAATGTTCTTATCGCAGACTGACAGAAAGCAAAGGTCGAATCGGCCCAAATAGCATAGTCCCCAGCCCACAAACACATTTTGACTTGCTAGGTATACCTTAGGGACACTGACAGGAAGTTATATCAAAGGTGCCAGAAACGTTTATCCCATTTCTGGTCTTCAACAATTTCCTAACTGTTCCCTAGGTTGCCAGGTGCCCATACGTAACTACGTCCCGAACAAGTGCATCGAACTGACAGACCTGCCCTCTTTCGAGAACATGTTGAACAGCATCGACGAGATTGTACAACTCTT
Source organism: Branchiostoma floridae (assembly GCF_000003815.2). Lineage (NCBI taxonomy): Eukaryota > Metazoa > Chordata > Leptocardii > Amphioxiformes > Branchiostomatidae > Branchiostoma > Branchiostoma floridae. Next base: position 12,401,152 of record NC_049996.1, read on the forward strand.
TGGTGATGACGTCATCGATATGGCGGGCCTGTACTACCAGAAGGTCGACATTTGGGGGCACAGGTCAGTTATTAGCTGCCTTTGGTCTTACAAAGAAACATTGTCGAGTTTTCAAACAACTTCAGCATTTTCGTTACCAAACGTAAATTTATTTAAACTTATATTTAAACTTATAAACGTAAGAATTACACTTAAAACTTAAATGAACTTTTCAAGGATACCTTTGTATCCACGCACTATGGAATATGTTTAGAGTATATGAATGGTAATACAGCTGAATACAAACATGTAAGATTCATATATGATTTTAGTAGGGCCTATTTCGATTCAGTATTTCGGCTGTCATGTCAGCGAAAGTCGGTAGATTGCACATAAACATGATAGTTCGTTACGTTGTCTCTGTGGCTAAGTTGTGTATTGTTCGATGTGTAGGTACGGACCAGAATCAGAGTTAGTACGGGACAAAGTACTAGAGGTGGACACCATGCTCGGATACTTGAGGCAGAAACTAACGGTGAGATCTTCCTGTGGATAGCTTTCTCTTTAGAAATAAAAGCCAGAACCAACCTAATCAAACCAAAGAAGCAAACAAAAACAAAATATAAGATAGCGTTACTTGGTCAGTTCTAGGAACCCACAGTTGTATAGTTTGTATATGTCTTTCGACACTTATCATCACATTTCTGCATTACGTCGTAATGTTTTGAACTCTGTCCTTGGTGCTGAATGTGATGCCCCATCAGAAAAATCTTGCACTATGAATTAGAAAAAGGGGTATGGAAATAGAAACGCCAAATATAGGAGAAACATGAATTCGTATACGTGCGATATTCGTTTTCATGATAAGGCGGTTCACAGGTTAAAATGCGCCTTCGCAGCGTGATGCATTGTGGGTATCATTCAAAGTTGAAGGCATGGTCCGGACGAGGACTGTTGACCTATTACCCACAATGCGCCTCGCTGTGCATGCGCAATTGAAGCCGCGAAGTTCCTTATTAATTGAACCTTAAGTATGCTATTTTCAGGACACAGGACTTGACCAATCAGTGAACGTGATCATACTGTCGGATCACGGCATGGCCTCCTTACCTGACTACAGTGCCACTAGCGGATACATCAGTCTAAAAGACTACGTAGATGTCAACGACCTCAAGAAACCAACGCTGTACTCCGACATGCTTGTCCACATCTGGCCAAAGGACGGACTGCTAGAAAAGGCATGATTATTAGTTGATTTATTAGTTGAAGTGTATTTTTGGTAATATGACAAAGATAAAGACTTCTTAATACGTTTTGTCTAGCCTATACATGATACATAAAAGACGTCATTTTTACCAATTATGCAATCCACATTACGTGGTTGTGATCGACAAGTTGCAATTCATGGGTAATCTTCCTGTTAGCGTTTTAACTCTGTGCCCTTTCTTTGTAAAACCGCAGCACTCTCTAATATATGACCGTTCATAGCCCCATTTCTCATAATTCACATTCCCATTCTTCAATGCTAAAAGAGTGCCTCATAAACTGAAACTGTTTTGTTGCCCTTGGTGACTTCAGGTTCACTCCGATCTGTTAAACGTGCCCCACTCCATTGTCCTGAAGAAAGAGGAAATCCCGGAAGACTGGCACTACAAGCGTGGGAAATACGTCCCGCCACTGCTGCTTGTGATGCAATACCCTTGGCTTGTGTTCGAGGTTCGTCGATTCAATGATAAAACAGTATTGTGCTAGCCGGTGCTCATGGGTGCTGCCATGTTGGCAGTTGACGTCATCCAGTCGCCATCTTGTTTCCGACATCTTGTTTCCGATTCTGGTCGTGACGCCATGGCTGCGTTGATGTCGACTTTTGTTATAGTGTGTACATGTCAACTTTGTCTTTGATTTAAAAAACCAAGTTGAAAAACCGACTGCAAAATTATCTAGCTTGAACTACATACGAACATGTGATATGTCTATTATATACATGATATGATGAATACAGCGAAATGAATACCTGAATCTTGATAAAGTACGATAAGGAGATAGATCAAACCACTCTCCGTTCCTTTTCGCAACATCTATGTATGAAATATTCTGCATATTTTGGGATCATTTTGAAAAGGAAAGTGAGTTATAAGAAGTGAGCATAGACCAAACATTATCAAGTAGCAAACATTTCATTTTTGAATCATGGTTTATTGACGAACCCTGTTAAACGACTTGCATTACAAATAAACGATTTTCCCATGTAGGACGCTGCCATACCCTGGACCTGGGATAACGCCACTCAATTTCCACGGGGCAGTCACGGCTTCAGCAACTCCAGAATGGACATGAAGGGCGTCTTTATGGCGTTTGGGCCAGGTATTGTTCAGAATAAGCCAGTTCGCAGTTTGAACTGGGCATGCGCGGTGAGATACATTGTGGGTAATCTGTCAAATTTGATGACCCCTAACTTGTCTAGGTCCAGATGTGTTTCGTTTGTGTATCAGGGCCTTCAACTTTGACATATTACCCACAGTTAATGCTGCTGCTGTACTGCGCAGTTCAAACCACAAACCAGCTTATACCAACCTCTATGCAGTATGATTGGGACAGGTTGAGTATTAGCAAGGAGGTTTAAAGTCGATTTTAAACCTCTTTGGTACTAGTATTAGATAGGACGGTGCCCTGATGGTAGCTCGGTTACTCGTCGCTGCCATATATATATATATATATAGATACACTGGAATGAAATGGAACTTTGCTGAATTGACCCGTCCACTTCCGGCACGTGACGTCAGAGACATGTAACTGCATCAGCATGCCGTATGGTGCCAGGTAACCTATGTCTACCCCCGTCTGCGCCACATTCGTTTTGCCCAAGGTGTTTGTAAGGTATTTAAATATGCCGTCTTCGAAATGTCTCCTCTTTAACTGAAAGCTATAAAACGTTTTTAAAAGAAACTGTTCCTCTGTTTCAGATTTCCGAAAAGGCTACGAAGCGGGGGCGATAGACATTGTGGACGAATATCAGTTGATGTGCCGTTTACTGGACATCATCCCCCTCCCCAACAACGGGACGTGGTCCCGGGTGGAAGGCATGTTGTTGGACGGCGCCATTTCCGGCACTGTGTCCCAACATGCTTGCGTTGTCTCGACTTTCGTTATCGTCCAGTTTATGTCGATCTATTTCAGTGTTTATTGTTTGCTCTATTAGTTACTAAATATATTGCAGTAAACAATTTTATTTAGGCCCTCAAACAAAGAGTTTCACATCAATTTTTAGAAAATCGACATATTTTGGACGAATGTCAACACTCTCTTGCACGCATAACTATTTCAAACTTCTACTTTTTTTAACCACTCTGCGCTACGAGATTCTTATGTTTTGATACAACTGTGTGTCCTTGTGATGAATTGATTCAAACATTTTCGTCTATGTTTTTTTTAGCATTAATAGCACAAATGTCATCAATAAAAATCAAGTTTATGTGTTATGTTGTGCTATATAACTCAATATTACACATTTGAATTTTGTCTATACTTAGTATCTGTAAGTTCAATTTTACTGTAATGCGTTTGTATCCACTGTGTGTTTATAGTTGCGGAAGACTTTATAAGTCATGTACGTGGATATTAAGTTCTAATGTGATCAAGTATAAGAACTATACATGAAGTAAGACTACGATGTCAAAATGAATTTTCGCTGATGCTAGTGATTGTACATGTAGCTATTGAAATACATCTCCGAGAGTCAAAAGCAAACCGGTACTGAAGAGAGTGCTGTGACGTCAGTAAATCCAGGCAAGCTCAAGTTACATAAATCAACAGTGGGTAGTGAATTCCTATCCAAAATCGGGCAAAAATTAATGAGCGTGCTAATGTCATCCATAGAATTTACTTGCTGTGGCCTAAGGTCATTTACTAGTAAGTAAGGTCAGCTCTTTAAAGCTATAGAAGGCAGGGCTACTAGAGGTCTGCGAAGGAGTACTTATATCCTTATAGCCTGGTTACCAAACCCCAGCCCGATCTCAAAGTATATATCGTGCAGGATAGATTTTTTTGGGGATCGGGCTGGGGTATGGTATCCAGGCTATAGCTAGAGTACTTCGAGTGTTGTCTTCCTTTCCCGAGTGGTTGAGCTGGAAACATATGAGTGCCACAACCTTTCGTCGATCCTCTTGATCTTTAATATCAGACAAGAACTCTGAGAACTCCCCACCGTTTGATGCATATTTGTCTGTTATCATTGACCAACAGACAAATGCGTTTTGTAGTAGAATGTATGCACGCGCGCTAGTATCCTAATCTGTACAAGCAGAGGTTAGTGGGGAAAATCGTGACCTATTCCTTTATATATGCTGTCTTTTTTGTCATCTATCCCAGCAATCTCCATTTGCATACTGGGGCAAAAGGAGATTGCTACTCTACCTTATATATATTGATAGACCCAATAGAGATCCAAAGATCTACTCGGAGATTAGCCTATGTAACAATAACTCATTGAGGTATTAATTTATTCGTTCATTTGTCGTTTAGGCTTTGCTTGTTTCGTTTTGTTTTTGAATCTTCGATATGATAACCACTACTGAGAGTCAAACAGAAGCCTGGATGACGACTGACAAAAAAAAACGTTTACCATCAACCCAATGTGCATTACCAATAACTGAATAACGCAAAAAGCCTATAACGTTATGCCGTAAATACCCTTTTTATCCGAACCGTCATTGTCGGATGGGATAAAAAGGGTATTTAGACACTGACTCACTGGGTTAATCCACATTGTAAAGCCTAAAGTCTTTGCCTATTTTTGTTGTTTCGTTTCTCACTCAGTCCTTAAATACTAGCAACGCTAAGCTTAACAAGTTACATAAATACTGTACTCGCAACTGTGGGGAAAGCCAATGTATATTTTGCTCTAACAATAATGTTAGGTGTTTCAAGACACGTCTTTCTTTAAATATTAAAGAATCCCAGCAGTTGTCGACAGTTGTGGGCGTGTCTTATGCAAATATGACAATCAAACAAACAAAAGCCTTTCTGTCCATCCCTGATCACCCCTCGCCCTCTCCGGAACACAACACTAACACGTGAAGAGCTGGCTTCTATCCATGCACCACTGTGCGTGTACCGCAGTACAACGTAACGATGCAAAAAAATAATAAAGAACACCATATTACATCATATAACTCAATGTACATACAAAAATTGACCATATGTATATGTTAAACTTTATTTTTGAATTTTAAATGGCACTGCATTGATGCATATATGGGTTTTTAGCGAATATTCGAGTGAATGCCAGTATTTGGTTGGATGCGGTATCATGAGACAAGCCCCGTGTAACCCGTATCACGTGATTCGCTTCTTTATCATATAAACCAACTGACGTGCCCAACTTTTCATTATTTTCGAGAGCTGTGAGGAACAGACTGTGCTCGTCAGGCCGTCAGATCTTCCCACAAAGTCCCACGAACAGCAGGCCATGGCGATCGAGTGCTGTAAGAGCTTCGTTCTCCGTTTGACCGCTGTTGTTCTCATTTTGACAACAGGGGTCGTAGCAGCGCCTTTCAAAGGTAAGCTTCCGGGTGGACCTTATTTTAGGGGTATCCGTTATTCTACGTCTCGTTTTGTAACTTTTTGTTAAATAGAAGGTGATAAAACAGCCCTTAAATTTAGTTCACAGAAATGAGAAGAAATCGGAAGTGAATCGTAGTTTGTTGATGTTTTAGATAAAGAGAGGCAGGCCCGAATTATCGCGATTTGTTTACAAAGCGGTTCGCCCAACATCTAGCTACCGACAGGGGGCCAAATTATCGCCCCCAATTAACAGCGGAGTTTCTCACTTTCTATAAGAACGGGCTAAGAGTAAGACTATCCAAACAAGTTTTACTTCCGTTATCAACGTCATGCCCATGCGTTTGAGAATTTGTTTTCCCGCCTATTTGTCGTGCTTCATGAATTTCTTTGTTTGTTACATAATTGGACTCTCCCCCCTGGGGAGTTGTCTTATGATCATCAGCTGATCGACAAATGTCACGTAGACCAATATTTTGGCGACGTCTCATGGACGGAGCCCATAGATTAATATATCTCACCTTCCAACGGGAACTTGGAAAGTCATGCACGAAAACACATCCTTGTTAAAGTGTAAATAGTCTATTTCAGAAAATTTCTAGCCTGGTGTCCAGTCATAGTACAGCTCCCAAGTCTCTTCTGTCCTCACCGCAAATAGGCTGTGAAACTTGTGCAATTTCTTTTAAAAAGTACAATTATAATAGAAGTATTACATTATGGCAATAATAAAATGGTCTTCCCTCTATTCTTTTTGACAACAATGAGTCAATGGACCATGGCTTAACGTCCCTTTTAAGGACTGAGACCCTTTCCAATAACTTGCATGTCATGTAGATGACACAGTCAGAATTGGAACTTACGACCTCTGGTCCAAAGTTAGGGTCACTATATTAAAGCCCTGGACTATGGACGTATGTACATGTAACTGTATTAAGTTGTTGTTGTTATTTTTACAGCATATGACAAAGACCAGGCGTCCCTACGTTTCATGGTGCTGGGGGACTGGGGAGGGCTCCCAGCCTACCCCTACAGGACAGGGGTGGAGAAGGATGTAGCAGCCAGGATGGGGAAGGTAGCGGAGACCATGGACTACAAGTTTGTCCTGGGCCTGGGGGACAACTTCTACTTTGATGGCGTACAGAACGAGTTCGATAAAAGATTCCAGGTACGTATATCGAAAAATAATAGTTTAAACATTTTATATGCTATTCCTGCATAGAAAGTTAAAGTCTTACTAAGAAGTTTTCGATCAGTTCTCTGATCCTGCTCAAGTTGAGATGACCTGAAGCGTGTCATGTGACCTGAACAGGAAGGGTGACATCAGCAATTGGTCAAATGTAAGAAGTTTACTTTGTGTGCGGAATCGAAGTAAAATCTTTGTAAGCTCAATCACTGTTTCATTTGAAATCCATTACACATTACAGTGATTTTGTATTTCAAAGTCTCTTCAGTTAAAGGTGGCAATTTTGTAGGGCCAGTTAACCGTATAATCAGTTCTGTGTAGTTCATAGCCAAAGTGCTCAAATTTATCATCAAATGTAATTGGTGCATTCGATGTTAGCACTAGAATTTAGTGTACAGCAAAGTCAGCCTCCCCAAATAACGTAATACATAGACACTGCCTTTCTAAATTTATTGTTGACAGTGCAAACTCACCACAATGACAGACTCACAGTGTACTTGAAAACTTTTTCACAGGAAACTTTTGAGGATGTCTTCACAGCGAAGTCATTGGACATTCCCTGGTACTTCATCGCTGGCAACCATGACCACAACGGCAACGTCTCGGCTCAGATAGCGTACACGAAGAGGGCAAATAAGAGGTCAAATAAATGGTATGTTGCTATCACTCTTACTGGTGCACATGTTACTATTGTTAGTTCTCATTTTTCTCTTGTGGTACTTATGTAGAATAGCAAGCAAATTTCCAAAGTGACAAATCAGGACTGGCACAAAAGTGTTTGTTCGAGCTTGCATAAATTGTCCTTCAAATTTCAAATGTTAGGACAATGTTGCCTGTGCACTGAAATGCTGCAAACATTTGGGTTTGTTTTGGCATCCGTCTGTCTCGGAAGACAATGGTAGGCAGACAGGGTGGGTTTTAAGGCGACCTGTCCGCCTGGCCTGCACTTTTTAAGGTGAAGGAGGGGTGTGCACTTCCTTCTCCACCACCCTCTCGTCCACTGGCGCACCAAGTCCTACAGGGCCCCAGCAGATGCAGGTTTGTTATTTGGAGTTTCCGTCTCCTAGGAGGACTTCCGACCAAGGATGTAAGGGGTTCCTCCTACCCCTGACTCGTGTGTCATGGCGGGTGCGTCATGCCCGAACATGCCCCTATGGCCTGTCACCACAACAAAGGCCTGTCACTGCCACTAGCCGAAGCTATGTACTCATTTACACCTGAGTTAGGTGAGGAAAGTCGTGTAAAGTGCCTTTCCCAAGGGCACAAGATCGGTGACACGGCAAGCGGATTTGAACCCGGGACCTCTCGGGCCTGAGACCAACGCGCTCCCGATCGTGCCACGCGGTCCCACAACATTTGGGTACAAGTGGTTTAAGGGACAAAGTACAAAGGCCAAATCTTGGTTGAGTTGTTGTCTCATGATGCAAAATAGAGATTTCTTCAAAGCATGGGTGGTCACTATAGACATGAATGTTAATGCTTGTGTCAATGGGAAAAATTACTAGGGACGAGTAAGACTAAAAAGTGGTTGCATTGGGTAGGTGGTTCATAGTTAAAGGTGGCAACTATTTAAGGTTTGACTGTGTATCATGTGCATCTTCTTTGGGTAGTTTTAAAGAACGCTTGCAGATAGATGTGCAATGGTTAGGTGTGACGGGTCGTTCGGTGTAATATAACCAGCTGCTGCCGCGCCGCTTGCCTGCAAAGCTGGTGTGTTATGCCGAACGGCGGTTATACCAGCTATATAGATACAGATACAGATGTACACATGTTTGATCAAGCATCTTGTCCCCATAGGAACTTCCCAAGCCTGTACTACAGCCTGAACTACACTGTGCCTGGTACCAACACTACGGTCACCATCATCCAGTATGATTCCATCACTCTGTGTGGGAACACAGACGACTTCGAGGATGGGCTACTGATGGGGCCGGAGAATCTCCAAGTAGCTACGACTCAGCTGGAATGGCTGGAACAACAGCTGAAAGCTACAAAGTGAGCAATGTCTCCTCCTGTTTGAAGTAGCTTATACTGCAACATACTTATGTCTGTGACAACAGGGTTTCTATTGAAAGTGGGAGAGGATTGGCTTGACATGTCATGAAAGCATCCATACAGCCATTGTCTGTCTTATAGCTCCCAAGTCTCTTCTGTCCTATCCGCAAATGGAGACCCGGGAGCTATAATACGGCTGGATACCAGGCTATGTGAAGTGTCATTCTTATTAACAGTCTTTGCCTAGAACTTGTCACTCCAGACATAATTTGCTTATGTCTCAGAGGCCTTCAACTTTGACATATTGCCTACAGTGCATCACACTGTGCAGGTGCAATGCAAACCACGAACCAGCTTGTTACAAAAGTCCAGATTTTCTTTTTATGTCTTGCTTCTTTAGTTCAGAAAAATGACAGCCAATGGCTTGATATAGTTTTTGTGCAAGCCTTACATGATAGTTGTTCTACAATACAATGTACCTATATTATCTCTAACCCTTTCAATTTGTTTTACAGATCGGACTATGTGATCGTCACTGCTCACTATCCCGTGTGGTCTGCAGCGGAACATGGACCAACCAAGTGTCTGGTGCAACAGGTGAAGCCGCTATTGGAGCATTACGGTGTCACGGCGTACTTCAGCGGGCATGACCACAATCTTCAGGTATGTCACAGTTTCTGTAGCCTTTTCTCTTTGTGAGCAGTACTATTCAATGGTATAATACTGTGCAAAAATGGTGTTACAGTTAAAGGTATCATGCATAACAGTAGTCCAGTTGCCAAAACAACAGACAGCACAAGACACTTCAGGATTGTTGTAGACAAGTTGTGACACAATCATTTGTACAATAGTGTTCTTCAAGTACTGTAAATTTATTCATTTTCTTAGTTTCATGGTAGAATTCTGTAGTATTTTTTGTTACTGTAATAGTAAAGCATTGACACGGTAGAAATGCTTGGTAAAATTTGCGGTGTTATGAATTTCCATAGCAGAGATTTCTAGAAAACAACAAAATAGAATCACAGCATATATTTGAAGATTTACAGAAGCTAATTGTATCTTTCTTCCATATCCAGCACTTGAAGGAGGAGGACTCAGATGTGGAGTACTTCGTCATTGGCTGTGCTAACTTCATCGACACCTCTCAGAAACACAAGGAGTCTGTACCCAAGGACTCTCTGAAGTTTATTTGGGCGGAGGACAAGGGAAGGGGGGGCTTTGCTCAAGTGCAGGTCACTGAAGAGGACCTGACGTTCACGTTTTTGGAGTCCGAAGACGGCAAGGAGTTGTATCAGAGAGTCATGAAGCCAAGGAAGTTGAAGTAAAGCAAAGTTTTGTGAAGCCAATACTCTGCCTGCCTTAACAGTAGCATAGTTTCCAGTCTTGCTTGTAACAGTCACTATCATGGGAGGGGGTAACGGATGTTGGAAACTAACAAGACTAGAAATGCTGCTACCCATAGTGTTCAATAATTTTCTATGCTAGATTACTAACGGTAAACCTGCAGAAGTGGTGTTCAGGGAAATAGTGATTTTTTATGCTAGATTACTAACCTGCCAAAGTGTTTTATTTTCTATGCTAGATTACTTAGCTGCAGAAGTGTTCAGTAATTTTCTATGCTAGATTACTTAGCTGCAGAAGTGTTCAGTAATTTTCTATGCTAGATTACTTAGCTGCAGAAGTGTTCAGTAATTTTCTATGCTAAATAACGCTGCAGAAGTGTTCAGTAATTTTCTATGCTAGATTACTTAGCTGCAGAAGTGTTCAGTAATTTTCTATGCTAGATAACTAACCTGCAGAAGTGTTCAGTAATTTTCTATGCTAGATTACTAAGCTGCAAAAGTGTTCAGTACTTTTCTATGCTAGATAACTAACCTGCAGAAGTGTTCAGGAAAAGTAATTTTCTATGCTAGATCACTAGTATATCTTGTCATAATAATTAAAACATGTACTTCATGTTACTCGCCAAAAGCTTTGAAGACGATCATTAATGTAGAAAAAATGTGAAAAAAATTGTGTTGAACAATCAGTTGTACATAATCAGGATATGTGTCAAATATTTTGCATTTTTTTGTGATAAAACAAAATTGTACATACTTGGAAGTTTTACTTAGAAATTATATTGAAGGAGAAGATTTTATACTTTGTGATAGCCTGGAATGCTTCAAGTTTTGCTGTATAGGTTGTGGGTAATAGTTACCCAAAGTGATATTCTAGGTCAATTTCTAATTTTGAAAGGAGACTTTTTAATCCTATCCCTGCTGCCTTACAACCCATTACAACTATTACATTAGTATGTGGAATGATAAGTTGCGACATAAAAGTCCTGTATAGATTTAAGATGTATAAAGTACTTGTAATAAGGATCAGTCGTTCTCAGGTACGGGAATGATTTTTTTCTCTTATGGATAAATGTAAAGGAATTGTTTTGCTGCAAATTGGAATGTTTTGGGCTAGCAGTTAGAAATATTTGAAATGTAGTATTTTAAATTCAGTGTACATGTGTACTATTCTTATTATCATATGCAGCAAGAAGATTTCTGCAGGATTTGTACAAATAGATTTGTTTGATAGATATATAAATAATATATTAATTAGCAATGTCTTTGGATTTGCAATAGGCACTTGGATTGTCATTTGATAGATGCCGAAGGTAAAAGTTTTATTAAAAGGATGTGTTTTGACTTTTACATGGAAAAAGTTAAGTTTAATTGAAATGTTTTCATGGTACTAAATGTTAAATTGTGCTTATTTGATAAAATCTGCACTTATGTAATCTTTGCTTCACCTGCAACATTACATGTCAGATAGAGTACTATTTGCCTATTCTTTTGTTGGATAGCCTGCAACATTGACATTTTTGTTGGCATCCCAGTGTTGTGAACTTCAAGTTCAAAGTTATGTATGTTTTGGATGTTGGAGTCACCTTGTTGGTATGCCGCAATATTAAAATCCACCTTTAATGATGATACATGTATTGCTGTCAAGAGTATCACTGTAATTTTGTGGTTATGATAAGTATTAAATTGTAATAGCCTCCTCTCCTCTTGTACTTGCCTTCATTTTATTTCAACTTTTCCATTCCCATATGCTCATCCTACAATTTAAAAAGTCCTTTGAATGGTTCTATTGCATATGTTGAAACAAAATTGTGTGACAATTTGCATAATATACTATCCTCTTCTGCAGGGCCTTGCCCCTGGCCTATACAATACTAGATGCTCTACAAAACTGGGCTGAGGTTTCCACAAGATCTATTGTATAAGCATCAGACAATGGCCTATACTTAAGATAGTTTACAATATAATGTATTACATTTCCTCCCTGTATCTTACTTTCCTTGGGAGATGTATTGTGCAAGCAGTCAAACAGCTACGTCCGTGTGGTAATTTTGACACCACCTTCCACTCATTTCTGTCCACATTGTAGCTTTGTACCAAGTCTGTTGGTTCGTTTTCCTTGCCATCATTCCCGCCAAGTACGTACACCTTGTTCCTGATGACCACTGTACCCATGAGGCTTCGGGGCTGCAGCATGGGGGCCACCACGGAACAGGTATCTGTGGTGATATCGTAAAGTTCGACCTGATTGAAAGTGTCGTCCTGCGCTCTTCCTCCGATGATGACGATGGTATTGCTTCCAACCGCACACATGGAGTGTAAGAATCTAAGGAGAACATAGAATTAATTCTTTGTCAATGGCGGCTCCTTTTCAATAAGTTTTATATTGTTCCAAATGTGCATGCACAGCAAAATGCATTGTGGAGTATATGTCAAAGGCGAAGGCCCTTAAGTTGTAAACAGCTCTTACCAAGACCATGCCTGTTACATGTCCAGACATGTTTTGATAGTGTTACTGAAGCCCTCACCTTTGACATGTCAGCCACTGTGCATCTTGTTGTGCATACGCAGTTTAAACTGTGAACCAGCTTATCTCGATAGAAAACTACTCCATAAGTCATATGCACATAATGCTCGTCATGTTACAAAGAGCACTGTCACCTAATCTGTTGTCTTTCTTACATCATACACATTTGGTAATGTGTTGTTAGGACACAACTGAAACCAGTAGCATGTTAAATTATAAAACTAAGACTGTTACTAGTATTAGATATCTTTTACTGACCTTGCATACTGCATAGGTTTTCTGTAGGTAACGCCAGCACTTGGATCATATGTGAACATGTGGTTGGTGAACTCATCATCATTGAAGCCTCCTATGGGGAAAGAACAGAAAGTCTCTGCTGACTAATTGTTCTTTTATATACAAACAATACCAACTGAATACGGATTAAAATATTTTTTGTAAGTATTTGTAAGCCCTTGTCCAAGAGGTTATGCTATACTGAATAGTAATGTTTGTTTGGGGCCAGATCAGTGCCTCATTCCATCCCCCAAAAGAACAAGAATTTGCTTTTGAGGAGAGAGAAAACTTTCTTCACATCCATAAAAAAATCTTAACTTCATAAGATCCAATAATACTTCCATAAGCAGAATGACAAACTTTGAACAGTAAGAACAAATATTTGCTTCAAAATATGAATTAAATCAAATACTGCCTTTACTTTGCAACATCCCATTAACCATGGTTACTGGTAGTGCCTTCCAAGGTCTCTCATTAACCCCCTTCGAACAACAAGTGGGACAGAAAAAAGTTCAAAGCCTGTTTCAGAGGTATATAAATCTCAACATGACTATTGAATTGCTATTTCCCAAGCAAATTTCCTGACCTGAGAGATACATGGTTCCATTACACACACAGCCTGCATGATAGCAAATCGTCTCCTCCAGTGAACGCACAAACTCCCAGCTGTCTACTTCTGTCGTGTACGCCTCCACGGAAGCTAACGTGTGCAGCTGATCATCTGAGCCACCAATAGCGTACAGCTTCCCTTTCCACGGCAAGAGAGAAAAGTGACATCTGGAGTTTTTCATTGGCGCAAGATGAATCCAGTTGTCGAACCTCGGGTCATACCGGAAACATGCGGTCATGTTGGCACTGACGTCGGCAATGATGGTGAAAAAACGTGCCAGTTCCTGGCCCCCTGGTACTTCGGAACCTCCGGCAAAATACAGGAATCCGTCCATGACTGCCACTGCGTGATTGGCTCGGATGTCCCCAGGTGAAGACAGTGGCCGCCATTCCGAATCTGTCTCTGCATTTTGGTCCCAGAACATCATACTGTAAACCTGGGTCGCTTCAGGACCATCCCCAAGCAACCGCTGCATGGCTTGTCCGACCTGTTCTGACCGCGTCTCTCCACCGAGAATGACAATGGAAGGGCTATCGGAGCGAACTTTTGTCCGTTTGTTCTGTAGCTTGTTTTCTAGGTAAGGGTTGGAATGATACGTCATCGCTTCTTCTATCAGAGCTTTGCAACCCTGATCTTGTAGCATAAAATCCACCACAATAACGTGTTCTCTGAGATCCTCTGGGTACAAAAGGGGAAATCTTACACAACTCATGAGTCCTCTTGCATACTGCAATCTTGTTCTTTTCTCAAGTTTGATCCACTTTACGACTGCATCGAAGACTTCAAGTTCAGTCCTAACTTCTAATCGATCGTTGTCGATGTAAAAACTCACCTCATCTGCTGGCAAGTTCAGAAAGTTGTCTGTCTGAGAAAACTTTAAGAAGTTCTTAAACACAAACTGGTCTACTGCTGACTTTAGACTATTAAGATTGTAGAGAGCAGCCAAACTAGCAACGTGCATACAGCTGTTAACGTGTAACATCTTCTTAAGGTATTGGCAGCATAGCTCCACTACTAACGGTAGCTGTAGCATACAAGCTGTTGTCAGGACAGTTTCTGCATGCTCGACACCTTTAAACTCAATGTCAGAGTTGTATATAAACTCAATACACGATGACACACCCTGGGTACTGAGACAATACAGTTCAACTTGACTTTGTCTGCATTCTTTCATTCCACCCGTAAACATAGCCCTGAAGTAGTCGCCACTAGCTGCAAGTACAACCCTATGAGCTTTGATCGCACAATTTTCTACCAAAATGTCAACATCGCAAAGGCTTTCTGCTTTTTGAAGCTTGCCTAGTTTGTCAAGAAAATCCTTTGCGAAGGAGTGGTTGCTGAAAACAGAGTCACTGCTACCTTTAGAAAAGCCATCACAAGTTTCCACAACAAAAGGCAACTGTAACAGCTTGCCGAGTAGACGAATATCGTCAACTGTTTCACTTGTTAGCAGAAGTTTTGACGTATAGATATAGTTTATCAACTCTTTAACAGCTCTTTCTGGATGCTTGTTAAAACTATCATTTAGTGAAGCTTTCTGATTTTTGTTAAAACAAACTTCAAGGAAAGGGCTGCTAGCTGCAAGGACCACTTGATGGACGTTATGTGTTTCACAAAGAGTAATGTCACAGAGAAGTCCGTCCTTTTGCAGAGATTCAATGGCTTCTTGAAGTTTCACTGCATGTATGAAACTTGGTTCATGAGCACCAGTCTTGTGTTGAAGATTGTCGTCTGCAAGGTTTTGGGAAGCCATCTTTAAAATTTCTGAAAGTTTAAAGAAAGAAAAAATGTTTATACTGAACCTAGCTTATGGAAAAAATGCCACAGCGGTGTTTAAATCTCTTCCATTAGTGTTATGACTTGAGAAATATTCAAAAAATAGTTTTGACTTTTGAGTGTTGACAAATAGATTACAGTCTATTGCCTTGTCTCGCCCCCCTCCCCACCCTTAGGTAAATCTACAAAAGCAAGGAATTCAAGACAAAACCCAATGTAAAAACTGTATGAAAAGAAAATAAATATCTTCATAGCCTTTATTTCGCTTTCTATTTGAATAAAACTGCGCAAATGAACTGTCGTTCGCCAAAAGTACACTTTTTCCCTACCTCTTCTGTGTCCTTAGCCAAAAAACATAAAAGGTCACAGGAAGAGTTCAGTATTGTTATAGGGGTGATTCATTGAGAGTATTCAGTAAAATAAGATACATGCTGTAAATAGTAATACTATCTAACACAATTTAAATTGATATACTATTATATTAATATGGTGAATGGCACTTTTAAGTACTTGAATGGTTCATATTTGATTGGAGTAATATATATATTTTACCCCTATACTTATCAATGAACTAACCGCCAAAACATCCGGTGGATTTATCTACGCATGCGCTCTTAATTGGTCATCCTGATTTCAGAAGACTGGACGACAGTGAAAGTTTTGGCTCGAGAAATGGTCCAATTTTGAGGTAAGTCTGGCCTATTTCTCCTCAGACTGAGTCAGGTTTCCCTTTAAAGACATCCAAGTTCTTAAGAAATTGTGTAGGTTCAAGAAAAAGTGGCAATTTTTTGTGGAAAACGTGAAATTTGTGTGAAGGAATTTTTGACCCTAGGGTTTTCCGTCTGGACAGTCTGCCTTAGGGTACGGTACTAAGATCTGAGAGAAGACGGGAGAGTGGTCAGACAGCTACGTAGGAACTCAAGAAAAGGTTTAAGAAACTCCTCAGCTTCTTAAGGTTCAAATTTCCTTCATCCGGGAAAGGTTTATGTAACTTATCTTTTCTTGGTTTTGTTGTTGTTGTTGTTGTTGTTGTCCTCGTTTAACGTCTATTATTTCGCTAGACGTGGCCTCTTGGTGCTGAGTAACACATGGTTTGCATTTGAGTTGCATTGTTTTGCTAGATTTTCTTGGCAAGATCCATGTGTTGACCCTTGTTGACAGAGGATTTTTTTTTGTAAAAAAAAAAAAAAAAAAAAAAAAAAAAATGAAAACCTTAGTGTAGTATCATCTTCTAAAGACGTATGCTTAACCTTAACAAGGAAGGTTGTGTTACAGACTATTGTCATTGCTATAACGTAACAATGATTTACTGGGGAAAAATACAGGAAACAGTTCTTGGAGATCTCACGTATGACAGGAAGTAGTGATATTTTCACAACAGTCACTAATTGGAAGGAAGTGATGTTTTGTAATTGATCAGTCGATACTGTTTCAAGTCATTTATGATTTAAATGAGGAAGTTAATGTGCTTTTGCTCAACAGAGAACTGCCGTTGAGTGTAATTCATGGTAGCCTGGGTAGCCTTAGGGAAGCGAGTGTATGGAGCCCCGGTAGAAATCGGATGGTACCCAGGCTAAATTTATGGGGTTTGGAGTATTTACTAGTACATGTACTAGGGATTTTCTTAATAAAGTCTCCAAGCCTCATACTAGCTTGGAGTTAGATATGCAGTTAGATTTGAAAGGATATTCTATGTTGTAGATGTGTACTGTAGCCAGTTTCTGCTGTGTGCTTGCAACAATGCAAGCCTGGTCACATACATGTCATAATAGAGCTTGCCAATTCTGTCGGCAAAGATTGTGATTTGGGTCTTTGTCAACAGAGATTGCGATCAAGTCTCTGCCAGTGTAATCACAGTGATTCTTTACTTGTAAAGATCTCAATTTTTCCTGTGCATGTAAATGTTCAGGACATTTCAACTTCAATTCATGTCTGTTAAGATCAATGAATCAAATCAAAACTCAGGGTAAAAAATCTCAATATAACTGGGTTACCACCTTAACACATTTCTAGTATCCCAATTATGAATATGATCTCTGTTGATGAAGGCAGCTGAATCAGATCACAATGTCTACTCTGACTTAGTTACATGTACTATATCATTCTGGTTAGGTAGCATCTTACATAACATCATGCCTCAAGCTAAATTTGAGCATGCAAGACTACGCCTTTTAGCTGGAATAGTGACAAATTTCTTTCATACTGTCATAGAGTTTTGTTGCAAAGCCCTAGCCAAGTATTTGTGCCTGTTTACACTTGTAGCTGTTTTGTAGAGAGAAGATATGACTTTGTAAAACTAAAAAGGTCATTATAAACCATAGCTTAGTCAGACTCATAGCATATTTTATTTTCCCATTGATTGTTTGGGACCCTAGGTGAATTAGCCTTCTTAAATATGTCATTTTTGAAAATCTATGAAAATACATTTTTGTCAGTTTCATCAACTTTCATGTCACATAGACAATATAGACAATATGTCTGTCCCATTCGACAATTTTCCGTCCTTGGGCAGAGAGACAGAACCTGAAGACAGCCCTGTTGTGCAGTGACCTTCAATAAACCTGTGCGATCCACTGTTTACAAAAACAACAGCTAGCTGTTGGTACTACAGTATTCTTGTAAAAAAAGACACACTTATGACAAAGCCTTATGGTAGGGCGATACCTGGGATTGGTTTAGGGAAGAAGGGAAGGGGAGTATTACTAACATCAGTGATGGCTGGGGCTATAATATCTTGAAAAACTGAATATTTCACGAAATTATGAGATCTTTAATTTCTTGCTTTCGAAAGGCTGTCAATGTCAGCCATCTTAGACAGTATAGTGTATACAAAGATGTGCCCTTTTCCACACTGACAGGTTAATGAATGATCGTGTACATCAGTTCTAAAATATTAATGTCGGGAACTGACTGACTCGGGTGGTCCCAATCGCAAGGTCATTGGGGAAGATACCAGTAACATGAACACTTTGTTTTTCTTTCCATGCAAGGAATACACAGAATTTCCTGACAAATCCTTAGTCTTCTCTCCATAGCATTTTATTGGTAAAGATATAGAGAATCATGTTTGATCATCATCAAATTCTTCTTGAAATTTCTGAAATCTATACATGTGTAAGTGGTTGCTGCATCATGGATTGAGCTTTAGCTTTACTGTAATGTGACAGCTACATTTATACACTACAGTATTTCAATTTTTTCAGGTAGAAACCAAAACAGACAGACAGTGAAACAATATACGTGTAACTCATGCTAATGTTGGATCTATGCCTAAATCCTGCCTTATGTTTTCTTAATCTGTATATAACTCAGGTCAGCATCAAAGGATTCATGTCATAACACAAATACTTGTCCAAGCTTCTGTCAATAAACTATAAAGAGAAAGTGTTGACACAAGAGAGTGGATAAATTATAGTACTACTAGTACTAGTAGTTCACAGCTATCTTCAGCTTTAGATTTTCCATCCCACTCATTGTTTTGGAGCCCACATGGTTGTATCCGTAGTAAAATCTGCCATTTTTAAGCTTAAGAAAATACTTTTTCATCAATTTCAACATCATTAAGTTTAGATTTTTTGAACGGATGGGGTGAAATTTTTGTCCATCCCAACAAAAACTTTAAGAACAGAGCTCTGGGTCCTGGAGACAGATCTATGGTAGTACTTATACTATATAGTACTCTGTGATGATCAATTGTTCATGAAAATCTTTCAGCTAAATTCTTTCACATACAGATTAGCATAAGCTTAAGATGATAAGCAAGTGTTACTCAACTGTTAAAGTGTTAATCATGGTTTTACCATAATCCTACAATAGATGGGCTGTGATCCATTGTAACCTCTGTCTTGTGTATTTCAGATAAAGGTGCTTCTTGATTCATCCAAAACCATTATGTAGTGTCTTTTGGTCATGTCAGGCAACTGTTGTTATAGTGTAGTCACCTGAAAGAAAATCTACTTACCCAAAGAGGTCAAGCAAGCTTTGCTTTAGCCAGGATACCAGACCCCAGTCCGATCTAAAAAACATGATAGATAGTTTTGAGATCGGGCCGAGGTCTGGTATCCAAGCTAGTTTTATTTTGAACCCTGTAACAAAACAAAACAGGTAAAATTCAAAGAAGTATTTGAAGTATGAAGTATAGATATTTTTCTCCCATATTATATCATCAATGCCAAGTCAAATGTTTTCATATGCTGTACTTTGAACTTCTGGAGTCGTGTGAGAATGTCTGTACTGTAGCCATATGCAAACATAGGTGTGGTCCTAGTGTACATGTAAATGAAAAGGCAAGGGTGGACCCTGGCTGTAATCAAATAAACCTGACGTTGGGAGGCATTAATGTGCTTTTACTGCATCCACTCTGGTAGGGATATATTTCAGCTTTGTTGTTTCTCATAATATTGATATTTGTGTAACTGTAGCAAGATTGATATATATACTCATTGTGTATATGTATAAAAGGCGCTGCTGACACTTCTTTGCTCTCTCTAAGTCTAACAGTACGCTTTTAACTTCATCCTGCTAAGGAAGCCATTCGATTCCAGCTTTCTCTATAACTGGGTTAGGCAGCAGGGAGAATGTTAAAGTGGTCATTTTCATTGCCATACTAGAACTAGTAAGTTGGCTTTGGTTTAGTTTTACCTGAGGTTTTTGCACTTGTTCCAAAGAAAGTAAAATACAGATTAGTTATCATAATAGTCTTGAACTGTAAGGACAATATAATAATTTTTTTTTTCCTGCATTCATACCTTTTTTTACAAAATATTGGGATTCGTAAAATCGGTTCCGAGAATCCTTTGGGACGTTTTGAGTCATCTGTTTAAAAATCCCCTCCTGATTATCAGATAGACATAACAATACCAGGAGTCTGTATTGTCTACAGATTTGATAAACGTTTCCAGCATCTAACCTGTACATGACCCCATATCTTTGTTTATCAAACCCCTAGCTGCTGCGTATGTGCTTCCGGTAACAGGTGCCAAACGTCAATTGTTATATACTGGTCCAAGTACTGTAATTCACTTTATGTTCACGGTAGCAAAATTTCGCGGTGTGAGAAAAAATTAAGTGTTAACGGCACTCTATGTTCGCGGTGGCGGCGGTTCACCAAAAGAAAGTCGGCCTGTTTCGGCCGTGATTTGATGACAGCGCACGGAACGCAACAGGGCCAATGACCCCTGATATGTCGCAATCACATTTGCCGCATAGGCTGACGGGATACCCACGCCAAACACAAGCGACGCGGGCGCCATTTTGAAATATTTTCGGCGTGAAAGACGGCGCTAAGTTTTAAACTTTCAGCGTAATTTGTGGACACAAATTGTACACAAATTGTACACAAGGAGGTGAAGAGTTTATCTCTCCGATATTTACAGTAGTTCCAACTCAGAATTATGAAACGAACGTCTTTTTTTCGGCATGTAAGCGGAGTTTTGTTTGCCACGTTTCTAGTCGTAAAAATTTCCCCGCTATTATTGTTGTGAATCTTAGTTGCTGTAATTCCATAGCCATTACTTGTATTTGTAAAGACCGGTACTACTCAGTTTTATTTTTTGTTCTGTTTTTAACTTGTAGAAATCTAGTTAAACTATGATAATGTACTAAGTAGATTGTTATCGCAGCCATGTCACGGCGTGTACGTAAGTTTTGTTAGTAAACAAAGCCGATATGTTTCTTTTTCCTCCGGTCGCCGGTGGCACATTTCTATACAATAATGACTCCCTGTATCGTATATGTGTTGAATCAACTTTTATTTTTACAACATACTGGTATTTCAGTAAATTCGCTGGTTTATTTGTACTCATCACCTGAAATTCCGCGACTTTGTTGAAAATTCCTTTGTCTAACGCTTGGCTTGGGTACCGCCATTTTGTAACATTTTTTTTATGTATCGCTAGCTGTAGTTGTACAAATATACGAGTCATTTTTTGTACTAGTACTAGTACTTTCAGTGATGATCCTGTAGTAATTCCTTGCTTGAATAGCACTGTAGTAGTTTTTTAGTTTGTAAATGTACACATGCTGCCTGCTAGCGGCGATGTAAACAAAATAGCGGTTTATGTTATCGTAACGTAAACATGAACATAAGTAAAAGAAATGACACAATTTTGTGCTTGTAGAATAAATGTTTTATTTCTTGAGGAGAATTTGTGTTTGAGTTGTTATTGTGGCGATCGTTGCGTGTTGAAAGTGTGTTGTGTGAATGGATAAGACATTCGTAACGTACTAGTAAGTACTAGTTCTAAGTACTTGGATGGTAGCGGAGAAGGGGGAGGGGGGCGAAAGACGAATGATTTTTTAACGGCAATGATAACTTCGCGGCACAGACGTCACCGTGAAAACCGTGAACATAAAGTTACCGTTAATAAAACAGGAATTACAGTATCTTCCATGTGTGTTGTTTATTGTTACGTAGAAGACTTAAAGGTAAGAATTCCTTCGTTCTAAAAAGATATGTCTCTTTGTATGTAGTTGTACAGTTTTATTTGGGTCCACGGATGTCACAAATATGTATTTACTTTTTACTGTCGAATGTGTGTCGTGAGGTTGTAAGTACAAGGTTTCTTTATTCAGGTTGTAACAATGTACAAGGTTTGATCTATCCAAAGGTCCAGTTTCTTAGAATGATTACATATAAATCAAAGTTGTCACCAGGCTTGTGAAAAATGAACACATTTGAAATTCCTGGCATCCAATATGGATCTATTCTATGGAATCAACCTACTAGTAATGGCCTTATCTACAGCCCCCCTCCCCATTTTTGTCTCTACTCTGAGTCATATCACTACCAGGAAGATTAGAAAGGAAACAGCTTCTGTGGAATGGTAGCATGATCTCTCCTAATCTCAGTAGGTCAATGCAGAGCAGAACATGTACAGGAAAGACTGGGCTGGTTGTTGGGAGAGGGGAAAAGGGCACAGGAAACTCACATGTATAACCTGCCAGCTGCCCATATTTGAACAGAAAACAGTTGGAGAACATAAGCTTGTTGAGGTCATATGTCCTGTAGGGGGGATTGTGTAATTGTTTTTCTTCAATCCAGCAATTATAGACTAAGTGTGTGTGAAAATTGAATGCTGGATATTGCAGTGGCCTCCAATGTTTTAGATTGGACTGTGTAATTACAGCTACTGGTGAGTCATAAATACAGTATTTGTAAATACTGATAAAGCTCTTATTTTTCCCAAGTTGGCTGTGCAGAGCATCATATATGTTATCTTGTCTATAAAAGATACAACATGTCCTTGAGGGTACCCAGACTTAATAACAAATGTGTAACCTCTGACTATAATGATGTATAATCATGTATTCCAGGTACATATTAAGTATTAACCTTGTACAAGTCTCAATGACAGTTCCATACTTTGACAATGTATATAAATGGTACCAGGTGTACACAAGCAGGATGTGGCAAGGTCAGTAATGAGTATCTGTCAGTCATGTAAGGATTTACTGTACATTCTGTATTCATGATGTGCTGTGAAGTCAGCAGCTTTTCTTACTAAGTTACATGTATTGAGGTAAGTTAGGAGGCGAAAATATTACAGTCTGGAACAGTGCTTGGTTATACTGTATTCACTAAAGCTGTTGTTTTTGTTTCCTGCTCCAGGTGAGCCATGGGTTACGATGTGAACAGGTTTGAAGGAAACGTAGATGAGGAGTTACTCTGTCCCATCTGTGGAGGTGTGTTGGAAGAGCCGGTGCAGGCGCCGCAATGTGAACATGCCTTCTGTACAGCATGCATACAGGTCAGTCATGTACATGTGTGTTAAACATCCCATCTGTATGGCATACATATTTTGTGAGTGTTTAACATGCCTTCTGTACAGCATGCATACAGGTCAGTCTTGCTAAAGAATCCTTTCACCTTTTGTTGAAACCCAGGAGTGGCTGTCGAGACAGCACACGTGTCCCGTAGACCGTCAGACGATCACGCCGTCGCAGCTGAAACCCGTCCCCCGCATCCTCCGCAACCTGCTCTCCAGACTCTACATCAAATGTGACAATGCCAACTTTGGCTGCTCACAGGTAAAACTGTTTGTTATGTTTATTTGTTTTGTCTGTAATAGCTTTTTACCCAGACCTTGTTATGTTGCCATTTACTGTATATCAATCATGAGTTTCAACTTGAAGCTCATTTTTGTTTGCATCTTAAAAGAAATCAGAAACAACAAGGAAACCTGAAGCCCAATGTGCAAGTATGAAAGAGGAAATAACACAACAACATGGGCCATTTGATTCTGCACTTTTAGGTCCTATGAGCTTGACTGTTAAACTCTTCAATAACAGCTCATGTATAAAGTAAAATGTCTTCTAGAAGCATGCGTAGTCCAGTGCTTAACACCCCTGCCTCTGGACCGTGAGATTTGGAGTTTGAATCCCGACTGTTGTCACTCACAAGACATGCACTCTACTGGAAATGGTTGCAGTCCTAAGGAAAGGTAGTTAAGCCTTGGTCCACTACAGTAACTGTTCATTGTGCTTGTGGAATAAAGCAAGGGGAATTTTCCCAGTACAATGAACGTGTATATACTGTACATAGCATCTGTCTTCTCTGTCACAAGCAGTGGAAGATTAGATCTTCAGTGAGTTAAAGATCACTTTTACTTTGTTACTGTACCCAATGTCCCAGATGTTTACTGTTGTAATGTTCATTTCAGGTTATAAAACTAGACCAGCTTGCATCCCACCTGGATGAGTGTGAACACAACCCGAAGAGACCAGTGTCCTGTGAGCAGGGCTGTGGGTACGTTCTAGCCAAACGTAATAGCTTAGTAAACATTGTCTGTGCTCAAAATACTTTTTTCATCCAAGTTGCTCAGGTGGCAACCTAAGTCAAAAGCCAGGTTGCCCCATTTCCAAGTTATTGCTTTCTTCAAATGAGCTACATATCCATTATCTTTCCTTACATGTAACTACTTATATTTCTTACCAAGAAATAAAATTGATACAAAAGCTTATGCATATAGGTGAGGGAAAAGCTCACTGCGCTAGCTGGGTTTAAGATTAAGTATTGCGCCAAGCAAAATGTATTTGTGTGCAAGTGGGTTTTTCGAACAATGCATTGTTAGATCTGCCTAAAGGAAAGTGCTGCATTCTCACCTTTATGAAAATGTAGTTCAAAATCTTTTTGTTGTTGTTGGATCACATCTATCCTCTATACCTCTCCCCAGCCTTGTTATTCCAAAAGACGAGTTGAAGGACCACAATTGCGTGCGGGAGCTGCGAACGGTCGTGTCCCAGCAGCAAGTCAAACTCAGTGAATTCCAGAGTGAGCTGGCGGAGCAGAAGCGGATGATCCAGGACCAGAAGAGGGAGATCCAGATGCTGAAGGAGTACATGCGGGCCATCCGCGCCTCCAACCAGCCCCTCACCAGGGCTATCGAGGACCAGATGGAGTCTGACGAGGTGGGTGCAGTACCGCCTCTTGTTGGTAGGAGGTGCTTGAGCCAGGAGGTGAAGAACTGCACTACTGTACCTAACCACTTTGTTACTTTGTTTCCTTCCTGTCCTAGTGGTGTCCTCTGTCTGGTGTTTGTTTTCAAGCAAATCAGTATTTAATCCCACAATTCCTGAAGTAAAAACATGGTAAAACTCGAAAACAAGATGGCCCCTGCATGATGTCAAATCCAACATGGCAGAGCCCATTGATGCTGACAAAAACAGTACAGGTTTTGCTATTGCACACCTGTAATTGGATAGAGGACAGTTAAATCCATGATAAAGGATATCACTAAGACAAGGACTATTTCACGGATCCCTTGGCATGCTGGGAAAATTGAGAATTCTGGGTATCAGGGCAATCCAAATCATTACCATGACAACATAGATGAACTGGACACTGTACACATGCATGTTGTCATGGCAATGTTGTTTTCCCCCATGGATCCATGAAAATGTGTTTTGTGAATAGATAGATGCTCCTGATAGTCTCCTTTTCTAGTAGCTACCTCATTCTGCCATCTCTTTCATACCTTTGACCTGGCATGAAGAACTACAATGAATCAGTACAATTGTGGATTGTGATATTTGAGGTACAAATCTATTTTTACCTTGTATATACTGTTGTAATGTTTGTAAATTGTATGTATGTAGCTTACTCAGTGCCTCTACATGTATGAAATGCAGTGCCAAGTCTGAGATCTAGAGATCCACCTTGATATAAGAAGAGAGAAATGACTGAATAAAGGAAGGTCTGTTGCAATATCATGCTTTATTGCAAGCAACAGTGTAGGATTGAGCATTTTGAACACGACATGTTCCACAAACGAAGCGTGTTGTTTCCAGGTGTTACGATGGGTGCGGTCGCTGCAGACGGCCCGTGTGACACGGTGGGGAGGAATGATCTCTACACCCGATGCTGTGCTACAAGCTGTGATAAAAAGATCCCTCCTGGACAGGTGAGTGCAACTTCTGATAAAACATTGATTAAATCAAATTTGGAGAAAGTTGCAGCTCTTTACTCTACCAGCAGTCCTCGCTTTATAACTGTATTATAAAATTTTTATGTTCGATGAAGATTTGCATGCATAATGGTCTAAGGAATACTGACCCTTGTGTTTTGAATCACATATGTTATCCATAGTCTTCAACCTGCTATCACTAAAACCAGTACAAAGTGCCATATATAAGGCTTACTCAAAAGAGTTTCAAGATACAATCATTGGTTGGTCTGCATTGAAATGACCTATTTAAGGCTTGCACATAAAAATGATTCAGTGCAAGCTGGTTAATTTATTTTGTATTGTATATCAGTACAGTATTCTTAGCCATGATAACTGATCAAGCTCTAACATTTTAAGGTGCTTCGATAACTAGATCCCATGTAAATTTCATTCTATATTGTGCATGTCTTTAAAGATAGAGCAGTAAGCATCATTTCACCATTGTAACTACACAGTATTACAAGCTGTATGATACTTTCCAGTTCTTCAAAACATTGTAACCAATAACAAGTCCCATTTCCAGTGGTTGTCCTGCTGGGATCGTTGACGTCCTCATGGAGAATGCTCACGAACGGAACTGGCCTCGCGGGCTGAGCACGCTGGAGACGCGGCAGATGAACCGCCGATGTTATGAGAACTACGTGACCAAACGGATCCCGGGGAAGCAGGCGGTGGTCGTCATGGCGTGCGAGAACCAGCACATGGGGCCGGACATGGTCCTGGAGCCCGGACTCGTCATGATATTTGCTCATGGAATAGAGTAAGGCATTCTATCTGTTAGTAGATATAATATATATATACATGGATGTTAAATCACTAGCAGCACTATCATCTTTGTGAAAGTTAACATCAAAAGTTAGAGATTTTTTGAAGAAGATTTTATAGAAAAAAAGCTGTTGCTTTGTCTCCTACAAAGGATTTAAAGGAAGAAAGCAAAGTCAAAAAGAAGTTGAATAATGACACAAGGAAATATGCAAGATTGTGCATATGCTTTAGAGAGGAAATTTTCTCATTGGTGAAATTGATGAGACACACGTTATTGGTTACATCTACAAGAAGTTCCTTTAAAAACGAAATTTGGGGGAGTGACTTTGCAAGCTGTGTAAAAGATGTATAAGATATTGAGGGAAGAACATTCCGGTAGTAGATATAGGTTGTGCACAAAAGATTATTGCAACAGCTTGTCTCTGCACATGGACATTGTGCCTTTGTCAAAAAGCACCACAATACAGGGTCTGAAAACTTCAAAGAAACAGCCAAAAATAACATGTACAGTATGTGTGATATATAGCAAGGCATGAATATGTGGTCAAAGATATATGATATTATACAATGTAGGATTCTGATATATAAAATAGAGTGCTTTGTGTGTAGATGTGGGTAGTGTGCATTGTCACCAACCAATCTTGAGAACAGTATGATAGCTTTATGCCTGCAGTGTTCTAGACAGCAATGTAAGGTACATGCAGTTAATCTTTGCAGTGTCTATGGTAGTTTATTTCATTTGAATGTCATATGTAATCTTGAGATATGTACATAGAAGAACTGAGAGAGTTGTTAACTCTTGCACCAGCCAGTTGATAACAGCTATGCAAACCTCTGCTGCAAGATACTTTTTAGTTTTACACTGCAGTATTTCGTAGTAGTAGCCTTATTTTTGCTCTGTATGCAATTTACATGCTTTATTTGCTGTATGGTTCTACCATGAATTGAATTCTTCACATTTTAAGCTCTTTGTATTTCAAACTGCAGTTCACCCTGTTGTAGCTAGAGCCTTTTTGCTGCAGCTTCTTGTTGATGTGTTTCACATTTTCCTTGTTGTTTCTGCATGCATACCAATGTTTTACTTTTGTTGTTGCTACAGCGTTACTGATTACTAAAGTGGTGCGGCATGGAAAGAAGGGATAAAGGTTGGTTAATTACAGATTTTATTGCAGCTTTGGATGCGAAGCTTTTCTAAGCTTATGACTAAGATGCTAACTTGCCACGTTTGGGAACATATAAGATTTATGTTAGTTTGCTGGCATTGCATGGCCTGTAATAGTTCTTTTTGCACATTTGTATAGTGAAGAAATATACAAAGCATGACTTAATTTACTATGGTGCTACAAATACACAAAGTCAAGACTTGAAAACATTGGAGATGACTTTTGGAGTAGAACTTAGGAGGCAAAGGCATTCAGGGTATCTTGATTTCACAGTTGAAATATCTGTAGTGTTGCAATGCAAGACAGACCACATGTTTGAGTTTGCAGTGAAAACTCACCACAAAAACCATGAAGATATAACCACTGCAAACACTTAACAATTTATAGCATTTTAAGTAGAGCTCTGTCAAACACTTTGATGTAAAACTGGAAATGTCCATAGATATAACTTTTGAAATATTATGATAGTTGTTGAAATCTTGGTATATACAGTATGCAAAGCTATGGTTAGTCAAAATACATTCTAGTTGTGCATATAATAATGAATGACTATAGTTATAACATGTATTGTAAGTGCACTAACACAAGTCTTTCCTTTATTTCAGTTCATGACATCTTGGTTTGGATTATATATATGGAGTATTATTATTATTAGGTATTTTCATATGGAACACAGTGGGGACATATATATATTAACTTAGTGTGGAGAGAAAGTAGGCGATCTTGTGTGTGCCAAAATTATGATATATATGTATTGTTATTTACCTCTATTTAAACAAAAAGAATGGGTTAGATAAGAATATTCTTTGTTTGTTTTCCTTTTTTTGTTTTGCAACTGTTTTGAATGGATAGACTTTGTTGTCAATTTTCCTTGCATTAGATTATAATATACTTAGGTTGATAGACCATGGAGGTACTGAGAAAAGGGTACTTTATTTGAACAATTTCATATTAGATGTGACCAGAAATGCCCTTATATCTTATACTTCACATTTGAAGTTTACATTACAAAATCATCATCATACCAGATGACGGACGGAGACCAAGTCTTCTTCACACTTGTAAATGCATGAAAAGAACTTGGATATGGAAGGAAACGTGACAATACATTACGTCAACTATGAATTTCCTTCAAAGGGCACGTCAGGTTCAATTTTTGCCAACCTGTTGCAATACTATATGTGAGTTGCTATAACTCTCCCATTGCTTCTTTAGTATACATACCACTTTGCAAAATAAGTTACCCACCCTATGGTGCCAGCCAATAGATACGGAGATGTGTCACTTGTATATTACTTTGTTACATGGTTCATAGAAATTTGTCTGTTTGCTACATATGAATTATTTTTCTCTACAATTTTTTTTTCAACTTTCAAAATCTTAAAGTCATGCAATTAAGCATTCTCAAAAACATAATTTTTAAATGGCCTCCATATGTTTATCAGTGACAATAGCTTCAAATATATCTTCTTGAAGAAAATTGGTAATATATCCATATATGTGTGTGTATATATATACAGTTATTCATATGGGTGTGTGTGTGCATATTTTTCTACCACTATCATAATACTACATGTACCCTGAGTATGCAGAGGTTTGCAGGAGATGCAGACTTTGGTGCCAATTTTGAGTTTCAGCATTCTACGCAATCCTAACTTGCACTAGAACAAAACTGCACAATTTATAAACCATCTTGTGCACGTACCAAGCTTACAGACAAAGTTGACTGACTCGGATGCCTCCACCCCGTTAATATTCAACAAATGGCATCCATAGTATGTGCCATCGGGCATTTCCTATGCATGTTTCTTAATAGTCATTGACAGAAACTTGTGAAAAACATACCATTCATACAACATGATATGTCTACATTCTACACTTCTGATGTTGGTACATTACTATACATTAGTTTATTGTGTACTTCTGGCACAGCCTTTCTTTCCACTAGTTAAGTATGTGTATGCTTTCTGACTAATCAACTGTATGTAGAGTGATTTGCAGTTTGAGTTTTTTGTAATATACATGCCTCTTTGGTGTCCGGTACATCATAGGTTTCAGTTTGGTCTGTATTAGGTATAAGTTATGTACTACGGAAAGATCGTTCTTCTATCACTCCTGGAGCAGGCTCTACTAAATTATATATGTGACGGCCAGCCTAGTTAGTTATTTGGTCAGAGGGCTTCTTTGCTGGAAAAAAATTGAAAAGAGAATTTCCAACAAAACTTTCTTTTTTGAAGTAGGTAAAACTGAACATTATACCCCGGGAAGAAAGAGCCAAACAATAACTTTAAGATCGCTGTACATAAGAAGTGGTGAAGTAGATATGCATGTTTTAAAAGAGATCATGGTACAAAAGTTTTTTTTCTAAAATCACCATTATGAAACAATGTTTACCTGATAGGCTTTCTTGTTTGACAGAAAAAAGGGTGTGTATGTGTGTGTGTCCCCCTCTCTTTCACATCCCCATCCCAACTTCAAAATGGAATAGCCTTGGAGGAGAAGTTTGTATATGAATGCCATTGCATGCATTCCTATGAAAAATGTAATTGTAAATGAGCCTTTACTAAACATATGCATTACAACATTGTACTTAGATACATCCAAAGAGCACATTTAGATTACTAATAATATCTCTTGTAGAGCTATATGTGGCCTACTTTTACATTTTTTCCTGTGTCCTGGTTTACTTGGCAAAACTATAGCATCAAGAGCAGAGCGGTGTAGTTAAGAAAAATGTGAAAATCTCTATCACATAACATCTGCTTGGATCTTTTATGAAGGTTGTTGATATAACGTTGATATTACTGTTGTTTTGTTTCATTATGCTGATAGTATCATTAAAAGGTTTAGTTTCATTATTTTCTTACATGAGAATGCTTTCTGGCACTACCAGTGCCAGATAGCTTTATATATGTATGTGTTGCTATTATGGTACTATGATGAATAAAATGTATACAAGAAAAGGTTGCAAACAGTTTTTGCATCTTTGAAAAATGGATAACCGTAGAGGTGTGGGAAATGGGACATCGGAAAAGACTGAAATGGTGAAATTGGGTGAATTTCATTTAATGATGTGAACCCAAGGGCAGTGTAGTCGGTACAATCCGGGTAGTAGTTCGCTCCTATGTTCGCACCTGCTACCCGTCTGGAGACCTGCACATTCAAACCTTTAGGTGGTGACTCCAGTTAATGAGCAAATTAAGGAAAGGGTTCTAGAGCACTCATTCAAGGACAACAGGCCCTCCCGCAAGTGGATGGAGGGCGTTTCGGGTGTTTGAACGAGCGCTTGAACCCATTCCTTGATTCGATGTAGGGACAAATCAGCGCCCTCGTCCAAAATTTGGACGATTCCAGACGTTAACATTGGCAAGGTTCCAAGAAGCGACTGTATATAGTGCATAATAAATGTATATAGTGTATAATGAACGCCTGAGCAAACTACTTTCCAGATGGCACCCATGGTGTCAGATGCCTGGTTGAATTTTGATGCATATGGCTATTCTAAATTTCTATTGATGGAAAAAAGGGTTGCTTCACTTTGAAAAACAGTATTTTCGACGTTTTTGAGGGCTTCTAAAAACTGTCTGGCTATTGCGTGCAGTAAAAAGATTGATATGATGTTGGAAAAAGAAAAAATTTTATCGTCACGGACAGGATTCGAACCTGTGCGGGCAGAGCCCATTGGATTTCGAGTCCAACGCCTTAACCACTCGGCCACCGTGACAACGGCGTGGTTGGGGGTGTCTCCATAGGACAAGAAACGAACAGTGCAATTTCGCCTCTCTACAGCACAAATACGCAGAGATTGTAGTTCGCTTCTGTATCTAAGGGGTCTTGAGATGTAGCCATACTGAAAACCCTAGATAGGTTGAAAAATGACTTGCGCGTTGGTTCGTTTTAGTCGTATGACGCAATCCACCGGAAGTAGTGGATCAAAAGCGCCGCTTAGTAACCAATGCTAGTACTGCAAGTAATCACCTGTCTTACCTGTAAATGTCTGCTTCTTTGTTAATTTCATACGAAAAAGCAAAACTGGTTAACATAAAGCTACTTCAAAAGTGTTGATAGAATTGTTAGGGGTTGGCCTTTGAATTCTGTATTCTTCAAGGGAGTTTATTTTATTTTATTTGGAGGAATGAATGAAATCGAGAAAGACTTAAACCCGTCAAGGAATGGAATGAACCGTTTCTTCTTGTTGTTTTGCTCCTAAAGGAAAACTGGTTTTTCAAGTTTGAGTGAACCAAGAATGACCTCCCTCTTAATTATCTCGGAGGCTAAAATAGAGGTTTTCAGTGTTTTAAAAAAATACATTCGAGGCAGGAACGGTACGTGTAAGGAGAAGAACCTCTTTAAAAGTACGTGTAAAACGAAAATTCTGCTGTTCTACTTCGACACAAATGCAATTATATATACTTAGAGGTGGTGCATGTTTGTGAGCACCACTTTTAACCATTTTCCTAAACGCAGAGAGACGAACACGCGCCCCAGAAATCCGACCCGTCGTACGTGACAACTCCGACCAGTAGTCCTACAAGTCCGACCATCAGTCCGTGCAACTCCGACCATCAGTCCCAGAAATCCGACAGGCACTCCATGAAATCCGACCCGTAGTACGTGAGAAGTCCTACCGTCAGTCCTAGAACTCCGACCAGCACTGGCCTGGAAATCCGAACAGTTGGAGTTTTAATTCCGGCCAGTCGGAGTTCTACTTGTAGGACTCGCGTTAGTCTCTGCGTAGGAAAACGTTTGAAAACAAAATAAAACCGTTGTTTCCTTGAGAATTAAAAGTCATTTGAAGACTTGTAAACAACATGTTCGCTTTAACGTTACATGTATTTCTAATGCAGAGAAATCCTTATAACATGTTACATTGTATAAAAAGTAACGGCTATGACTCTAAAGTGTTTTAATCTTTAAAACATTACCAAAAATGATTGAATTTAATTAGAAAAAATAATAATAATAATCCCTCCCCATCGCGCTTCACTTTTATTATGACAAACAAACAATACGGTACACAGAAATATGACACAAATACATTATGGACCGTTGTTGTCTTGTCGCCTACTTTCTCACTTCAACTCAAAACCCCCGACAGGCCCCCGGCTACGCTTCACTGATCCGCGTCCGTTTTACCCAACACACCTTGGGGCGCCAGTTCTGGCCAGTTTTCCACCTTTTTGTCTTATTCCAACGTCTTGCCTCGACGATCTGATAGATCGAAGTGTTAAGAAGATATCCAGGTCCCTTTAAGAAGTGTAAAAGTGGACCAAGATGGTTGGAGTTAAGGAGTATACGGTGTGTTTGGCCGTCCTTTTCGTCATTCCTACAGGTAAGTCACGCCACACCTATTGTTAGTCTTCCTGTAAACACACAGGGACGTGAAATGTGTCCTTCAGTTTTTCATTGTAGGTTTAGTTTCTTGATCGGATATCAAACGTGAAAATTGTTCAGATATGTTCAGTTTACAGATACA
Source organism: Branchiostoma floridae (assembly GCF_000003815.2). Taxonomy (NCBI): domain Eukaryota; kingdom Metazoa; phylum Chordata; class Leptocardii; order Amphioxiformes; family Branchiostomatidae; genus Branchiostoma; species Branchiostoma floridae. The sequence continues at coordinate 12,434,246 of NC_049996.1, forward strand.
AGATGTTCAGGTTTTAGTACGCACAGGTAATTTTGACAGGTGTGTTTTTGAAAAAAAAAGATGGCTTCGTCACTGTCGACATTTTGTCTCATGAATATTCATGTCGGTAAGACTATCTTGGACAAAACATCGTTACAAGAACTTACTTTGATTGAAGCATCGCAAAAATGTTCAACATAGACGCATTCGTATTTCAGAAGAAATCTTTGACTGTTTGACTTTGAGTTGTAAACGTTTCAACACTACCAATGCAAAGACTATTTGCCTATCCCTGTTCAAACAGTGTGGCGACAACAGTTGTCTTTATATCGATTTCTTGTTTGTATTGAAGATCGTGGTAAAATGAAAACAGATTGTCAAAGAAAACTACGTTTGTACAACCTGTATCTTAAGTTCCGCTAGCTAACTTACCAACGAAACAGGTGGTCGCCAAAGCCAAAACTACGGGGTACTGTCAGACCATAGTTTTGTCTTTGCGACCACCGTGGGAAAACGTTCCTATGAAAATGGAGGTTCGTAAACATGATCGCCCTTAAATAATTTCATATAATCAAACGTACAACCGTAAGGGCGATGGTACCATGTATGTGACCGGACCCTTAATGGCGAAAAACGTGCATTGCTAGATAGCGTTGTTGGAGACGGGACGAGGTGACACGAAACACCGCCATGTTTTTCTATACATAATTAACGACTTTGTCTGCAAGAAAAGGCTAAAATTGTTCAAATCCTCCTCTTTCTGTGGCAAATTACATTTTTGTTGACCAGTATGGAGAAAGAAAATTAGTGAAAAAAGCATTGCTATGATGAAAATATTCTGCTAAAGGTCTGAGGTATGTTGTGGTAGGCGTTATAGCCGCGGGCTAATATATGTGTCACCTTAACATGCCTCAGTAACCGTCAAACTGCAAAATCAGCAGACAGGTCGTTATAGTACTGTATCGTAAAAGATCGTATATAACAAGTTTTTCCATTTTCTAAATATTTTGAAATCTTATCCTTTCTTTTTTACACACTTTCCTAAACTGTTGTACAACTGTCCTATTTTACACAACCACCTGTTAAATGTGTTTTTACACACGGGAGAAAGCTACGGTGTTTATCATGGTGTGCTTGGAATAAATGAGGATATCGTTTTACATTTAAGGTTCACCACAATACGTGCGTTAAAGAAAAGACAACAGTCTAGTGGCAATAACATTTGTTGAACTAGTTTTTCTAGAACAAAAACTTTTCCAGAAACCATCGAGATATCATAATCTACTTTAATACACTATGAACCTACTATTTACCTGAAAATGGAGGTATTGTTTTCAGTTGACTTTTTGTTTTAAAAGAAAGATCTAACATTACCAATGTGCTATCTTGTTCCAGTGGTGCTCGGTGCCCTGCCCTTCCAGTGTTACGGGTGCACAGGTCGGTACACAGACGACTGTATCTCTAACAAGGACATCGTCAACTGTACCCGCGGACAGGACACATGTATGATGGAGGTCATCAACTTCAAGTCATGTGAGTTTGCCATTGAAACTTTCATTCTGGTTAGTTTACTGTGCATAGATGCAATTTTGCCTCTGGGTAAGGAGGTTTTGCTTTCACTGTGTCTGTATCTATTTGAATGTAGTAGTCTAAGAGTAGCTGGTTTCCACATGCTGGACATTTAGAGGACACTGACAGGAAGTTAGATCAAAGGTCCCAGAAGTGTCCCAGAATAGATTCTTATTTCCTGTCTTCAGTGTCCCTCTATAGGCATATCTGTTGCCTTATGAGAGCATGTTGGAAAAATGCATTATACATGCAGTCAGTGAGAAATTCATATTTATGAATACAACAAGAAATTCCAGAAAATTAAGATATTTCATGGAGGTACATTATGAAAACATTGATGACAAAATTTGCTCCCATTTTTTTTCCATTTTACATGGTTACTTATTGGTCCATAGTAAAGTAAGTCTTGTTTTTTTTTTTCCAGCCCTACAGAGGAGATACACCAAAATGTGCACCACCCGCAGTGCCTGCCAGCAGGCCAAGAGCAGGTACAGTAAGGGGTGTCACAATGCTGAGGGCGCCATCTGTGTCACCTGCTGCAACACCGCTCGCTGTAACGTCCGCCCCGACCCCACCTACGGACCGGACTGGGTCCGACTCAGCCGCAGGAACGCCGGCGTGTACGTGTCTCCAGGGGGCGCTGTTGTCATGACCGTACTTACCGTGTTAACCATGCACCTGGTGTTTCACTAGTTCAGTACTGTAAATCTTAAAATGTTCAGCGCGGTGATCTTTTTTTATGGCAAAATCATGATAGTTACCTGAATGTTCTGTTTTTATCCTGCTGTACTACAGAATTGTATCACAAAAATCAAACGCTCCTTTTCCCTCCTACTGCAAAATAAAGCCATGGCAAAAGTAAATACATTTACAGTATCAGAACACCCAATTTCACAGGTTATGGTTGTACTGTTGTAGTGTGCAAATTCTGGTATGTATTTCTTTTGTAATCCTGAAAAAAGGACAGAATATTGTCAAATCATGCAAGTGCCTTGAAAAATGTCCCGGGGACGCTTCCATCATGAATGTCCTTACCTTGTTAACCATACACCAACTGCTGCCGCACCGCGTGCCTGTGAAGCTGGTGTGTTATGCCGGAGGGCGGTTATACCGGCTATATAGATACAGATACACCTGGTATGCCACTAATACAGTATTGTACACATTAAAAATGTTCGCAGTGGTTTTATTTTTGCAATGACCTCTTACCACAAAATCATAGCACCAAATGTTTTGCTCTTCTCCTACTGTACTATATAGTTTCAACTGCGAACATCAAACATTGAGAAAACCTCCATTCCCTCCACAAATAAAGCCATGGAAAAAATAAATGCATTTACGGTACAGCATCATCAGAACACCTTGTCTCAAAGGTTTTTACTATTGTACATTGTCAAATAGTGTTAGAATTCTGAAATGTATTCCATTTGGAAGAATACTAATTCTGCAAAAAGGACAGAATATTGTAGAATTATGCAAGTGCCTTTGAAATCTTTTACATTTTCTAGCGACTAGTTTCTCAACAGTCATTGGGTGCAGTGCAAATGTAAAATCTGCAATGGTATATTTGCAATTTTTTTATATTTTCGATATTTTATGTGCTTTGGAGCTGAGATATTAAAGTAAAGTAACAGTGTTTTAGAATTCTATAGCCTAGAATAGTGTGTTTACATACTTAGTAGTAAAATCAGTACTATGCAGTAACAGATTACACATTTTGTATCATTGTACAATATAGCCAGTAAATATGTTGTTTGGTGGTTGAATTTTGTATCATAATTTTTCCTTTTCTACGACTATGGGAACATGCAATAGTTTGGACATTGACGAGACTGTATGTATGAAATCACAAGAATGATGCCTTCTTTTATCCTTCAGAATCTCCGACTTTTATTTTCAAAATATATCAATGACAAGAAACAGGGTCTTCCCAAAGTATCCCCAAAATGTACTCCTAACAACTGTTCAAATACACATAGAAGCATGTCCAACTTGACGCACAAATGTGAAGATATATGAGTTTTGTTTCCTTTCTTTCCTGATACATTATGTTTTTTGTTTGCATATGAAACAACAAAGACAATGTATACCATGTACTTGGGGTTTTATACAAAATATACTTTGTACAAAAGGAACATTGTTTGCCTGATTGTTTTGCATAACCAGTAAACTGTATTCAGGTGTACAAAACACACCAGTTTTATACAGTAAGTAAAAGCTGTACAAGTCCAAACTGCAGGGTTTGATCCACACACGGCAGGAAGGACCCCTGCTTTCTTCAGTAAGTGTGATGGGTTCTTTAAGTTAACCTGCTCAAGGTGTGGCTGTCCTTAAACATGGGACTCCATCTTTACATCCCAGTTGAGAGGACATGTCCCTAGTCCCTATATGCACAAATGTACATGTACATGTATACTCCTTTTCACCTGAGTGGAGTAAGGAAATAGTTAATTATCAAGTTAATTATGCTGGGGATTCAAACCCTTAACCTTTAGATTCTAAGAAAAAGCTTTGCTGATGTTTCAAGGCACAAACAGTTTCATTTTGAATATATCAATAATCTTTCTATGACATTATTGCCAGCAAAAGAATTCTAAGAACAGTCATCACAAACTTGTGCATGACCTTAACCTTGCCTTGTACACTCTTATATCCCTTCTCTGATCGTACCTCACTTCCTTAACTTCAAACTTTCCTTCCAACATCTTCAAGAAGTCAGTGTCCCTCTCGTACCTGATCTTACAGCCTAGCAGCACGACAGTCTCACAGTTACTTAAGTGTACCAACGTCTTCAATAGATCTTGGAATGTCTCCTTAATGTAGATGATATCAGACCCGATGACGTACTGATATGAGGAAGGATAGTGGTGTAAGTTTTGCCCCCATGTGAGTTCCTGGATGAGAACAGGGTGAGGGGTTGTTCCTGGGGGAATGTTGGATTTGATGTTACGTCTCAGCGAAGCCAGGGCCATTTCTCTCTCTGTGATGGTCACCTTGGCTCCTGTGAAGGGCAACATTTAATACATGTGTATAACTTTTAAAACAAGAAGATAAAATAGGAGGGGCTGTTATTTTCCAATGTATCAATGAATACATAACCAGACAACATTTTGCAGAATTCCAAATGAATTATGCACATGCATTTTGTAAAACAAGGCTAGGCTCTCTTTCAGCCAGTGAAGTCAGTCAGTCAGTGAGTTAGTTAGCAAAAGAGTGAGTCCGTTAGTCAGAGAGTTAGTTAGCAAAAGAGTGAGTCAGTTAGTCAGTGAGTTAATTAGCAAAAGAGTGAGTCAGTTAGTCAGAGAGTTAGTTAGCAAAAGAGTGAGTCTATCAGTCAGTCAGTCAGTGGGAGAGTGAGACTACATTGTATCAGTCATTAAGTGAGAGAGTCAGTCAATGACAGTGAGAAAGTCAGTGAGAGAATCAGTCAGTCAGCACTGAAAGAGTTGTAAGTGAGAGAGTGAGTCAGTCAGTGAGAGAATCGGTCAGTCTGTCAGTGCTCACCCTGTAGTGCTGCCACCATGCCTGTGAGCCCTGTCCCTGCCCCCAGCTCCACCACAGTCTGGTCTGTCAGGGTCACCTCAGTCTCCAGGTACTCACCTAGCACCACAGCCTGGAACAACAACAAACTCTCAGTATTACATCACAACTATTAAAGAGGGTCTGCATGGAGGATCCAGGCAAAGCTTGGCAGTAAGATACATTAAAGACCAGCAATAACTAACAGTAAATTACTATCTACTTGCAAAACGTTTTTGGAACAAGTTAATTGATTTGTTCCTTCATGAGGTGCCTGGAATTCATCATTAGTGATATATCACAATTTCAACAAATGAGAGAGTGATTGCATGTCTGTAAATATTTGCATTTTCATCTTTCTATTTTGCATTTCTACATTTTGACGCATGTGACTATATTAATTGGTATGGGTCGGTCTACTTTTAGATCTAACCAAGGGGTGTGCCTAAATACCACAAACGACCACAAACGACTCGGAAATACCACAAACGACCACAAACGACTCTAGTATGCAGTGTATATGGGTCAAAGACCTTGTGTGGCGCTCTGGAGACATTGTTTACACATTTATGAATTTAAAACACGCAGCAAGTCCTGCGTATTCACCAGTTATTTCGAGTTCGATTCCGCCGGTTTCAAGATCGAAGCGATTCTGCGCTGTCAATGAATGCGTGCTTGCATTGAGGCTGAAAAACACTCAGTATACAAGTTTTATAAGTTGACAATGAAAGATTAATGCCATGCTATAATCTATGAACCAACAGCGTCCATGGTTTTATGGTCCTGTCGTCTATGGAGCCGTGGAAGGTATCGAGAACTTCCCCATGCAGACTCTTAGCACGGGCGATCCAACATGGCGGCCGAGAATCGCTTCGATCTTGAAACCGGCGGAATAACTTGAAATAACTGGTGAATACGCAGGACTTGCTGCGTTTTTTAAATTCATAAATGTGTAAACAATGTCTCCAGAGCGCCACACAAGGTCTTTGACCCATATACACTGCATACTAGAGTCGTTTGTGGTATTTCCGAGTCGTTTGTGGTCGTTTGTGGTATTTAGGCAGACCGTAACCAAGGAGCTTAATAAAAGCTCCTTTATATAACAAAAATAGACTATTATATATTAAAGTTTTGGCCAGCGCCCCCCTCCCACCCTACTCACCGCATCCCACACCACAGCTGCCACGCCGAGTTCCCGCCAACTCTGTCTGATCACCAGCTCTCTTCCCGCAAACCTGAACTTCCTCTCCGCCAGGTGAAACGGTGAGAGCTTGTCTTCGTCATAAGGCACCACGGCTAAGGCGTAAGTCTTGTCATTCCTTCCGTCATCTCGGTTTGAAACTTGTCCCGAAACGCATGGTGCTGTTGTTTCTGTGTCGTTTTGTTCAAAATCTCGGAAAAGTAATTGTTCAAACGTTACTCTTTGGCAAGAAAATATTTCATGGTTTCCTTGGATAGAAGAAAACCGGGTAGAAACAACACAAACAGTAAACACAAGCGGGATAAGAAAGAAAAGAAGTGAGTCCAAACCATTACCCATCACAACGTCCACGTCGAAGGTAAAACCCGGTTTCTGTGGTGAGGTTCAGACCTATTCTGCTAGAGGTCGTTTTTGACACGCGAAGTAGAATGTCGTAGGGTGCATTTATTTTACTGACCGCATAGGGGCGTTTGAACAAACCAATGGTGACCGCTGGTGGATGACCGAGACGAAAACGCACGTGCCAATGTTGTACGTGTTATAATGATTATGTGGCATTTTGTTGAAGGTGAACTTTTCTAGGCTATTGGATGATTTCAGATCATATCAAAACGACTGGGCCATATCCAAGCAGATGGAAGGATCTTGCTTTTAAAGTGTCAATGTTTTACAGCGCTCCGCTTTTTCTTTTCAACATCTATAATTTTATAAAGGTTAAATGTTTTAAAAACAATGAGTTACAAATTTTACACTTGCTTTGAGATTCAATAGCGTTTGGGCCCCGAGAAAAGGCTATAGACTAGCTGAGGCAATACCCGTTACAAAACTGAATGACAATCAGAATTCCAGAATGTGTTGGTATGGTATTTGATCGTTTTTCAGTGTATATAGCACATATTGTCAGATATACAACATTCAGAAATACACAGCTGATTTTTTTTTAATAGCTGACGTCATTTAAACGCTATGCACCCATAGCTGGCCAACGCGTCTTTGACACCACAATGCATGTAACATACCGTGGATCAAGGACGATTAAAGTTATACATGTATAATGATGTGCACGCAGTCAGTCTATGACTGTATCGAAGGCAAAGTTGACGTGTAATTTCCAAAAGAAAAAGTGGGCTTACCGGGTAAAAGTTTCGGCTATCCGACTCCTGAAGGAACTGAAGATGGGCATAGAATTGACTCATTTACTTTGGATAGATAATCAAGTTGTTTGCGCAAGTTGTTTGAGCACGGAATTACCGTTCAACTTTGAATGATTTCTACAAACGCAGGTTACACAGCCATATGTAAGTGTACACAATCAAGCATCCAAGCTCAACCCACCATCGATTGTTCTGTTCTCTTCGTTTGGTTGGAGCCAAACTGATTACTAGTACTAGTACTCTCCAACTCCGAGCAGAGGTTCGGCTCCGACTGTCTTTGACGTGTTTTAGACGGTTTTGTCTAGCTTTCCATTTTGTTAAGTTTTCTTCTTGTTCACTGGCCATGTAGAAAACGGTACAAAAACCTAAAATAGAAATCCCGACAAAACACGTCAGAAAACAGCCGGAACCGAACCTCTGCTTGGAGACTACAATTCGCCATCTGGGCCCATTGCGTGCGAGCGGCTGACACATGGCACGGTACCGCAGGCTCCGAGAAAGAATTTTCGGATTTTGTTTCTCCAAAATTGAGGGTAACGATATTTATAGAGAGACTATTTCCTGAATGCTAGTTTGAGAGAAACTGAATATATGGTACATTCTTTTTTTCTTTACAGAACATACTAGAAGTGAAGACTCTAAACAACGCTGGTTTTCTATGAAAAAATGTAACGAAAAACGGACCAAAGAGAAGCGTTAGTTAGTTGAAATACATGCAAACTTTGTTTAGAAAAATTCTTAGTGAACTTTTGCTGTTAAAATTCTCGATTCAAGCTCAAAATCTTTCTTTTCACACTACGCCCTCTCATTCACGATTTGTCCCCGTATCTTTCGTACATGTACATGTATATGCAAGAAGGCGCTTGGCCGGAAGTGTCAATTATGACAGAAACGTGCTAAATGAATTTTCACAAATTAACTAGAATTGTAGTCCGTTACATAATTTCCCAGCCATACCCCTTTATTGAACCTCCTTGCTCCACAAACAAAAGAAAATTAAATCCTATGTAAAAGTTGTTGCCACTAGATTCTTTATATTGTCGGTCTGTTTCTGTATAGTTTCTGCCGATGTTTCTTTTCCATCCACCGGGGCGGTCCGGCGATGTCGGCGGCCTCGCAGGGCGATAGAACCGATACTGTTGAAGCCATCCGCCGCTCCCATGGGACTCGTGGCAACAAGCATCCCCGTAGACTTGAAAATAAATATTTATTTCCATCAAAACTATTCCCATCATCGAGACAGCCCCCACGTTACATCTGTTTTCAGGTTTCTAAAGTTGAAACAAAATAAAGAACTGTTATCGCTTAAAAGATTTGCGCAGACGAGATTTGCATCTGATGATCTATTCTGTGGTTTGCAAATCTTTCTTCCCAGACGAGAGTAAATATTTAGAGGACAAACATTTGCTCAACGATGTTTCTATTGCAAACCAATTCCAGAACACTTTTCTTCGTTTTTTCTTCGTCTATTCCAGTTTTACCGTGAATTTCTTGTGATGAGGTTTTAGAAACATCTTTTCTTCTTCCTTTTTTCGTGAAATTTCCAAAATTCCATCACAGACAGAGACAGGAAATTCAATCGGCTAACAATAGATACTGAAATACTAGTAGACCTGTGCTGTTTTCTAAACTACAAAAAAAACCTCTCTCACAAGAAAACTCAGTTGTTTTCTGCAAATTGGTTACGGAAACCTTCCAAGTCTTAATCCCTTTATTAGGAGGCACGACGTCGGTTTTATTACAGACAAAATGATTTCGATGGAACAGACAAACAACCTCGTGGCCGAGACAATAGAAGTGATTACGTCTGGTGATTAACATCGTAAAGAAGTGCCGCCCCTTGCTCCTCCCTGTGTTTTTCACAACCGGCGAGATCAAACCCCCCTAATTATCAGGTCACACATTCACAATTGTCTCCCTTGACAAAAGCTCCCCCTCTTTTCCACCCCCTGCTATCCCACAGGGAAGCGACTCATGAATAAAAATCTGGGAAATTCGGGCGGCGGTTGGTTTGATGTGCCCGCTAGAGTGTCTGTAAGTGTAATGGTGTATAATGACGGCTGTCATGTCTTCATTCACACCTAATTGTGTCTTTTGAAAGATCGTAGGCTTTTGGTGAGAAGCTTACGCGAGGAAAAATCAAGCCATAACAACAATTTCTGGCTTCCTTGATCTAAATCAAGAGGATTTGTTAGAAAATCCGTTTCAGTCTCCTTCTTGTATCCTTTTTGTATTAATACGAAATCCCACATCAAAGTTTTTTTTTGTGCTTGAATTTGGTTCAAAGATGAGAAAAAGGAAGGACTACTCACTAGCTTTTGTTAAACAGGAAATAACAAGATATGTAATTTCAGGTTTTAGAAAAAAGTACTATGTAGGGTTTGCGCTTACGACAAAAAGCAGGCCTTATTTGTAAGTCACACAAAAGAGACGGATACATCAAAAACTTTTTGTGATATTAAAGCAGCGAAAAGCGTGGGAATTTGTTTTTGTGCTGAAAAGTATATTTTTAAGTTCGTTCCTTTTCCCTTTCTTCATTTTGCTTTGCGCAAGTTTTCTGTTGTTCTGTCTCGCTCACTTTGGAGAGTAAATATTACGTATTTGTTTCCACCCAAGAAAGGGGTCACATAATGTACTTGTTTCACCGTACTTTTGGCCCAATTATTGAATTCACTCATGAAACACTTCGAGGAAACCTTGAGAAATATACCTGTACACTAAAAATCAACGTGATTTTTGTTAAATTTTCCCGTTTATTTTCAAATTGTCCCAAAATATCATCTCCGTTCGTTTCTCCCTCTCGGTGCCGTGACAAGCAGCACCAGTCGTATTTATCTGGTAAAGCCCCACCAAACAGACAGCTTGTGCCAATGTGTTGGCCCTGTGTGTGCGGGAGAAAGCCGATCAGGGCGCTATGTTCAGTGTCATTTACCGATGATGGGTTTCTCATCTGTGGCCGGGGCCAAACTCTCTCTGATCAGTGCCGAAAACGTAAACATGAGCTCCGCTGAGAGCCCGGCCGCATATGGAGTCGCTTGCCATCCCCTGACCTCAGTCTAGCAGCTGTGTGCGCGAGTCTGGTTTTACCTCAGCCTGTCGTCTGATTCCGTCAAAATACGCGTCTTTTACTCATTTCCCCCACCTTTTGAAGATTTGGCCCTTGTTTTAGTTTAACTAGAGTATTTCGGCACTTTTAGGAAGGTTTTAGGGGCGCTTGCTCGGGTGGAATCCTCGCTCGCCCCGGTATGGGAGCGTCAAATAAATCACGAGCGGGAGAATCTGTCAGGGAAACGGGATCCTCACGCCTAATTGAGCGCCGAAAGAAATGATTTCGGGGCCGCGCTAAGATCTGAGGAGACTGTCGTCTGAATGCCCCACACAGCTTGAGGACATGTCATTTTTGTAAACTTGTGCATATATTGTTTGCGGGGGGTGCGGGCTAGGGCCCGACAATTATTGGGGGGCACAGCGCGGAAGCCATCGGTATGTGTAATGTAAATTATCCGCCTGAGTGGAGGGAGGGCGGCGGAGGCGGTCAAAGGCGGGCCTGGGCGGGGCACTTACAAGATTGTTGGCCCTAGTCGTTTGATCTTCCCCGCCCCACCGCGGGGAGCCCCTCTCCCGGAATTCGCCCATTTTATTTTTACACTCCAGACCGTAAGTGAATCCAGCAGGCCGCGAACTCAGGGCAGTTTGCTGGACCTCTTCTGACGGACAAATTCGGTGGAACAGACGACCCAACCGGCCCACACACGAAACAACAGTCTCTACACCCACACCGAACCTTTCTATCGCTCTCTGCAAGAGTTTTCCCCACTTATCCAAAGGCTTTTGTCTGCGCCCGCTAAGCCATTTGGAATCGGCGGACAACTTGAAAGACTCGCACCAAACTAAACACTCGTGTTGGTCGGAGTAGTCCGCCATTATTTCCGTCAGTTTGCGCTACCCAATTATCCCTAAAACCTCACAAAAAAGTTTCAATATTTTACTCTTTATCCGAAGTTGAAGTATACCGTATGTCAACATAAGTGTTACTTTAGAAGGAATCAAACGAACTTGCTAGGGGGCTTGGAAACTTTATTTTTTATCGTGTGTGTTCTTGAAGTGCGAAACTCCCTACTGTGTCGGGTCGTCACATCTTCATTTCTTATCGAAGCCGAGTATCTGGGCGAAGAAATTAGCAGATTTCGTTGTCCGATAACACAATAGCTGTTTTACGAACAAAGCCTGCATGCAATAGTCGCATTGTGTGTGGCGAGCCATGTGACCCACTGATCCAATCCCCATATGGGGCGATCGGCTTCGCTCCTTTGATCAAGAGTTGGCCCCTATTTAGCATGTAGATAGATTACGTGGCTAGTGATTAGGTCGTTCTTTTACCCGCCTTTGTCCCGCCCAAGACAACCCCTCTAATAATCGCTAGTATTCTACATGTCAACAAACAAGCCGCGGGAGCCCTGTGTATAGAAGGGATTGAATTTCCTTTTAAATCGCCCGCTGATCACATATGAATGGCGGGCGGCACACATCACAGGAATTTTCTCGCGTGCCGATTGGCTGGCGGTGAGATCAGAGGCAGTTGCAAGTCTGGTCTGTGTTACCGCCTTTTCACACCGCATGCAGAAAAAGGCTGCGTTTTGGGAGGAGAAGTTCACAATTAGCCGCCCCTCGCTCGTGACCGCATCTTGCTGAGAGTCAGTCCCGGAGTCCCGACCTACAGCGAACTACGAGATCACCGAGCGACGACTAGTCAGTCTTACGGCACTACGTCCACTCCACCCCGATGGCTTCAGCACTAGCCGCCTATCCACAGAACACGCAGTTTTTCCATCAGGTAAATATTCTCTTCCAGAATTATGTGATTTTTTTTCAGACGTAACACATGTTGACTGCACGTTTCCTCGTAAAATGCCACAGTGTGTGCCTCTGGCTGTGCAGAGGTACAGAGGGCACATGCCTCCAATGTGTGGTCTGCATTTCAGTTTTGTACAGTGCCATTTTAGCCGATAGTGTTCTACTAACTAGTATTGCTGGAACCACGGTCCAACTTTGACTACTGTGTACTATTTTGACTGAAGTTCTGTCGCAAAAGCTTTTTGTAAGTCATCAAAGTTTCTTGCATCATCACAGTGTTGTGTATGATGGTTAGATTTTCTGTTTTCATCATGTTATGTGTTATTGAGTGTAGTTTGGAGTTTTTCCAAGTTTTCCCTAGCTGTTTGTCCTTGAGATGTATCGATTTTGTAGCTAGAGGATGGTTTGTTTTTGTTTGTTTTGTTTTATGTTTTGGCGTGGTGAAGCCACACAGAAACTTAGAGGCTGAAATAGTCATAGTCCGATAATCTGTGACTGTCGAAATGGTTTCGTACACGATTTTAACCGTATTATTATTCCTAATTCCAGCCCGGTGCAGAGCTTCAGAAGCCGTCTCCTCTCGCCATGCTGGCAGCGACGTGTAGCCGTATCGGGAACGGCCCCGTCCCGGCAGAACTCGAGCAGCACCGACTCTTCCACCCGTGGTCCACGGCGATGTCATCCTTCACGCCCGCCGCGTCTGTGACGGTGTCCGCCCCGACATACGTCGCCCCGTCGTACGGCACACACGAGCTCCCACTGACGCCACCAGCCGAGCCCGGGACGGCGTCCTTCCACTACGATATGATGAAGCTCCAGAGCCAGTACCTACACGCCCCGGCCCTGAGTCTTCCCCCGGCGCTATCAACGGCTTCATCCGCCTTCAGCTCAGCGCCTCTCCCCGTCATGTCCAGTCCGACCAGCTTCTCCTCGTCACCGCCACACTGCAGCGAGGAGTCCCTGCCCTGGTGGAGCATCCAGCCGTCCGTGAAGCCACACATGGCCCCTACGTTCATGCGGCCTCCCCTCATGGCTTCACCCGCCGAACTTTGCCAGTACCCCGCCCAGCTTGCCGGCGTGCTACAGAAGCCAACCATCGCGACAGCCCGTCGCTGTAGGCGCTGCCGGTGCCCGAACTGTCAGAACTCCACCGCAGGGTCTCCCAACAAGAAGAAACAACACATCTGCCACATCCCCGGCTGCGGGAAGGTGTACGGCAAGACGTCCCACCTGAAGGCGCATCTCCGCTGGCACACCGGCGAGAGACCGTTCGTCTGCAACTGGTTGTTCTGCGGGAAGAGTTTCACACGCTCCGACGAGCTCCAGCGGCACCTCCGTACCCACACGGGCGAGAAGCGCTTCGCCTGTCCCGACTGCGGTAAGCGCTTCATGCGGTCAGACCACCTCGCCAAGCACGTCAAAACACACGCACAGAAGCGGGCCGGGAAGCCAGACTCTCCCGACAGCCAGGCCTCCGACATCGAGAACAACGAACAGAATCACATCGACGTACAAGAAGACTAGAAAACAAGAACTTTAAAAGTTGCAAAACGTGCCAAAGACTTGCCATACAGAAACTGTTCTTCCTAAACAATGCCTTCAGAAGAAGTGCTATGTTTTGAGACAATATATTTAGAAAATGTACATACTGTATATAGCACAACAGAGCCTTTTGACCACTTTTGTAAGATACGAAAAACAGAGAAACGTTATTTTGTGATATTTTTGTTACGTGAGAAAAAAGAGAGGACTTGGTCCTTTGTAACGTTTTCGTGTTCTATATAGCAGTCAGTATATTTCACAGTACCAACGACACAAAGTACAACTATTTGGACCCAACCATTTAAAATCATGTTCATTTGCTGTACAATCTGTATCCACTGTTTTCAGTATAAACATACGTAAAACATCAGTATATAAACTGATACATATTGACAACAAAGTTCCCTTCCTTTGACTGCATTTATTCTCATGAATAAACCGTCCGAATGTTCAAATCATATTCTTCTCTTTGTCGTTTATGTCCTTGGGTTAGATCTAGGTCAGCTTCATGCAATGGTGGTAGAATTTGGCAAAGAAACGCCAGAATAATTAGCCCGATGTTATAGATGGACCCGTGGTAGGGTAAGCGTTTCCCATTGACGACCAAAACTAGTACATTGTAACATCATTAGCTTAACTCCTACAGCAAACTATGCCCTCTAGTTTATTGAATTTCAATTCACGTCTACGTCGATGAAGGTTAGACATCCAGGTAATAAGATAACATCCAAAGTACGCCAATTTTCTTCTAGTTTCTGTCAGACTCCAAATGTGTGAAAATACAGAAAAATATACTGAAAGTTGCAAACTACACTCCCGCGGCCAGCTAAATCCTCTTGAATATAGTCAGTCTCTTAAAGTTCTACTCTTTTTTTAATCAACATACTGAATCTAGTGGCAACTAGTATTTTTCAGACAGTGTAGTAAGCCAGGTAGAGACACCATACTAGATGTAGAGATGTGTACAAAAATGGGTCTGCCAGATGGCCGCTGTCTGAGTTCCCCAGGCCTGGCATCTGTGCCTCTAGTCGGGCGGGCAGCTCAGCGGGTAATCCTAGTTCGCTATTTGCCAAATCAAAAGTAATCACAGCAGCGGCGAACTCTATCCTCCCATCTGACGGGCGGCCCCTTTGATCGTGCCCGGAGAGCAGCCGGGGGCAAGAGCGGGGGGAAGCCCTTTTCGGGCGGCCCGATTGGAGGGGCGGGCATGCCACTGGGTGGCGGAATGGCACAATAAAACGTCTAAATAAATGCCCGCTGGAGTGGGAAAACGGGACGGTTTTCTGCCCCATTTCTCATGAGAGTGTGTCCTGGTACATTCCTTTGGTGGTGGTCGCACAAAAATATACAGACAAGCCTCTAACTTTGGCGTCGATTGTGCGTAAAGTTTATACATATGCCAGCTGAATTAAATCTGCCCACTGTCTAGATCTGGAATTGCTCAATGTACTTCAAAATGACCCTAACGTTTCAACAAAGCAAAAGTATATACCACCAATGTCTGCGTTGAGATAGGAAAGCTATGTACATGAAGTTATTTACCCATGCATGAGCCAAAAAAAAAACGCTTTCTTCGTACACTTTAAACACACATTTTGTAAAACATAAATTATGACAGGTAAATATGATGTCTCATTCTTTATGTTCTGTGTTCTAGTTGTCAATCTCTGGACGACACGTTTTTAAAATCCCTGCTAACCCGGACGGTTTTGGAGGCAGGCCGTCAGTCCTTTGGTCAACAGAAGTTGAAAGGTTCGCCGCCCAGAGTCAACACTCGGTAGCACGCCTGTGTGGGGCGCAGTGTCAACACTAGCGGATCAGGCGCCTGCGTTTACAAGAAACAAGCGGACCAAAAGGGCCCTCTGTTTATATTACGCAAACCACACAGTTCCTCTTCGCAAATTTGAGACATTTTACTTACTTTTGCGAAATTTTGCCGGTTCTGAATTTTGTTTTCCGACGGGATGGAAAAGTTTGCGGATGTGTATTGCAAACAGGGAAGTTTCGTTAATACTTGCAGAAACGGAGGTTTGGACTACTAGATCTATATAAGCCATTTATTGTACATAGACGGGAGTAAGAAATCATTTAATAAAGGAAATATTTAATATTGTATCAAAAGGAGAAGAAACCATAACAAACGTCTGCAAGAAAAAAAAAATTGTATATGACGAGTCTGACGACATTTGCGGGTGAGAAACTGAAACTAGATTGTCTACAACTGGGTACGAATCGACGAAGATTGAAACTTGTCATAACAGAAAAACAGATTTTCCATTTGTGTTGGATTCGTTTCATTTTCTGTCCAAGAAAAGGGTAATTTAATATAGACAAACGCCCGAACTTGTCGCGTTTTCAAAGTCGGGATTTCCGAACAATGAGTGTCCGACAAGAGCCTTGAAGCGCCGCCAAGCGGCGAAGACAAATACGCTCAGATTACCTCGGACAAAGCCAAATGTGTGGCACAGTAATTGTCCTTCCTGTGATCTCACCGCTCGCGAACAACACAGGGAGGGGCAGAGGGCGGCACTTCTCTACGATGGTAATGATGATCTCTAATCACCCGGTTTTGTTTGAGCCCACAATTGTTTGTCTGTGCGCTGAGAATTTGTCTAAAGCCCCACGCCTTCCGCCCGATTCACACCTCAGCACAGGGTGTCAGACATGAAAGGCTTCACCGATTCACACCGCTAGCCTTTCTTTCTTTCTTCTGTCGTTCTTTTTTCAAGGTGAAGGAACTGTGAGTTTTGGAGCATCCACTAGGCCTTCCGGCTCTCCAAGCAGATGTTCGGCTGTTTTTCAGTATGTGTTTTTAGGCGTTTTTATCGGGCTTGTGATATTTTCTTTATGTCTTCCAGCAACAGCACCACGGAATAGCAAGCCCGATAAAAGTAAAACGTCAAAAACAACCGGACACGGACGTCTGCTTGGAGAGTAAGAACTTCCTGTAGTACGGGGTTTTACTTTTAGTTTTAGTTATGATGGCCCAACTGCCCGGCTAAACATTGTCCATATCTGGCTAAATTCCACTATTTTCCAGCCAGTGTAGTTAGCTTTTTGGGACTAGAATGTGTGAGCGAGCATTTGACAAGCAGACTTTTCGACGGTTGGGTTTATTTTATTTATTTATTTGTTTGTTTTGTGGCCCTTTCTGTAATCCTATGTTTCATAGGAGCGAGTGCGTTTTTCATTAGAGCAAGGAAAATGAAACAATTGGCGGCCACAACAATGGCGATATCACTCCCCAGGCAGAGGTTAGGCTTCGGGTGTTTTTTTTTAACGTCTTCTTATGCATTTTTGCTAAACCTTCTGTCTTAAGGCCCGACAGAAACGCATCAAAAGAAGCCACAAAGCCAAACCTCTGCTCAGATACTCAGTGAACATTAGTCCAAAAGCAACCAAACATTCCCAGGCCGTAAACCCCGCTCGGGAAGTGTATGAACACAGAATATCAGTTACAAGTCACAAAATCTACTTTGAGGATTTTTTGAACGAACGATAGTCAAAGGAAATTATTTTTCAGGTTGACAGTGTTTATTCAAAAATTAAAGCAACTTTATTACAGTGGATACGATTGGCTGTACTACTACTAGTAGTATGTACACAAATTGGTGCAAAGAATTACTTCACCCAATGATATCAAAGTTGTCATAGCTAACTCTACAATCCAAAATTCCAAAGTTTTATACGAAAACATACACAGATTTTTATAGCTAAATGAATTTATGGTATTTCCCCCAAGAAGTTACTATTATCAAACAATATTATTAAGCTGTTACTTTTTTTAACTGGGATACCGGTAACAGAATTCTATTGAAAATTTCAATACAATGTACATTCAAATTTTTCTGTTAAAAACGATTCAAATACGTCTCTTCTACACTATAGCCTCTGGTTTTGGTAGTACAGCCAAATACAATTTACCAAATGCATTTAATACAGAGGTCAGTTTGGTACAGCGTTACAGTAACTATAGTAGTCAATATAACAATTTGCATAGCTTGATCCCATAGGATACACTTAAAACTTCTGACAAAATAGGAAGCCAAATTTCCACACACAAAATACATAACTACTAGTATCAATTGACACTTGCCATACGGTATCAAATTCAAAGGACGGAAAAAACTTTATACAGCTCATTATATGGCATCAATATCCCTGTGTCAAACTGTAACAAATATTTTCATCAAAAGAATAAAACATACTTAGTCAATTTTATCAAATGTTAAACATATAATGAGATAGTCCTCAAATTTTTTGGCAAAATGAAATACAAAAACATTCTGTACAAATCTTAAACAAAAGTTAGACTAAAATAATATCTATTTGTGTACATTATTCATTATTTTGACATTCAACTCTTACATATACATAAAGAGAATTCAAATGATTCCCTCTCAGAAGGATTTGAATATGGTAGACTTGATCTACTCTGAATATGTCAATAGACAACAGCATACAGCAAAGAAACTCTCAATTACAATAATGATTTTGGTCTCAATATGTAAGTAGAACTATACTTCCTTCACAACACCATTAAAATTTGCCTTTGTTTTTAACTACAATATTAACTTTCAGTTAATGTTTAGACAGTTTTTATACTCGCTAGTCTTTTCTTGGAGGAATATGAACAATAGATGTGTGAGAATGACTGTTCTTTTTCTGCAGCAAATTAAAGGCCTATTCTCCAACCCTTTAATGCACCGACTCCACACCGCCAGTCAAGACACACTAACAACTGTACAAAACCTAGTCCTTTGATTCTGCTATACTTACAGACGTTTGCTACAGCAGAATAAAAGATGGGCTTAAGCAGACCACCTGATCAAAAGAGAGGGATATGCGTCAGGAAATCTGGTGTATCCGAAAGATTTGCCTGGTACAAAAGTCGCTCTAAACCTGTCATACAGACTGTGAAAGGCACGGACATGTAAACTATTCACAGCAAAGGGTGACGAATAAGAGCAATGTGTGTGTTGTGTATACCTGTATAGTCCTATAATTCAGTTATGGGGGAAGATCTGAAAAGTGTACTTGTTATCAAGGTGTACAAACTTCAAAATTACTTTGGGTGTGGCTTCTCTCCTGTGACTCATCAATATTGGAATAATGACCATGATAATACATTTGCCGTTCCCAACTAAGTACAGTGAAATCTGTACAAGTGACCACCTCTACATAAAGACCACCTGGCCAATGTGACCACATTTTTGGTTGTCCGTTAGATAACTGTGGCCCCAATGACACACTCAGCCTGTCTTTAGTAATCACCTGTCTACATAGACCAGATTCTGTTGGTCCCGAATGGTGGTCTTCTTGGGCAATTTTGAAAATATACAAACAAAAATGTATATTTTCCCAAGGTTGTTTGTATCTCTGTGTTTCTGATACTAATGAATTGTTGGAAGACTAGCTCAATTATGGGGTTAGAAAATTCTAAGAAACCAAATGGTACTTTCCGTCTTCTATGACTAAATTTTCAGACTACATTTGTACCTTTTGAAGATCATTGGAAGATTAAAAAACACTAAAAAGTCATGAGATTTGCAACCCCAATGTGACACAATTAATTGGTCCCTAACTAATTATAAGAGCACTAGGTTTTAATGTCTGTTGTTTCATTAAGCGACTTCCTGCATTGGCCGCATGTTTTCGTCAGGACTGCCCGTCTTGCGTAGGTTCCCGCGGAAATCGTGCTGTACCACAGCGTTGCTCTCCTCCGCCGGGTGCGGTGTGAGCGGGATGCCGGTTTTCCGTAGCTTCCCGCGAAAGTCGAAGATGACTGGCTCGGAAGTCCCGTTCTGTTTGGCCACTGCTTGCTGTACTTTTCTCAGAACTGGCTTATTCCTGAAGAAATGAATGAAAATGCTTTTTACAATAATTACAATTGCATTAATTGTAGAAAGTCGTTCCAAACCAAAGATGTCGTACAGTATACAATCATATAAATGCTCAGAAAGTCATACGCTCTCTGACATAAGTCCTACTGAGTACCACGGAAAAACACAAATAAGTCAATTTACCATTAACCATTGCTAGCCTGTTTGAATCTCGCTTACAGCAGCCCGCCCAACATCAGTCCTCCTGAATTTACCGTTTAGCATTGACAAGATCCCACTAGGCAGACCAGATGTTTTTTGGAAGCCATAATGAACATGAGAAATAGTACTTACGCTGCTGCCTGTGCAATCTGCTGCTGCAAGGGGTTGGGTACAGGTACAGGTACAGGTACAGGTGCTGAGGGAGGTGATGAGGGTGGGAGTGTGTTGGGGGGAGATCTGTTTGTGATACTGGTCCTGTAAAAAATATCACAACATTACATTGACTTTTACCATTCACTGTAGAATGATGCTTTGGCCTTAAATGCTCATACCTGACTGAGGTGAAGCATTATGATTTTTCAAGTAGCTATTGGTGGTGATGTAACAGTGTGTTCAAGCACCGCCAACCGACCATGCCAAATGGCTTTGAGCCTTATGGCATAATCGGTTGCGTGCTGGGTTTGTGGTCTAGTGGTCCGGGATCGTCGCATGTTTGAATCCTGGGAGTCAAGATATTGTTTCTGTCTGTTATCACAGAGAGAGTGCAATGCACTTGGCTTTGCTATGACTCATGTTTTCAGCCAAATACACTCGGTCACCGTTACTCTTCTTGACAAGTGTATTGGGTTCTTTTACGTGCATAGGTTTAAATCTTGATTCTGAAATGACAAATGCAATCCCTTACAACATGTCTGGGGCTGAACCTAGGACTAACCCACACCCACAGATCTGTGGAATTTGATAACAAACAGAAAGAAAGAAAGAAACCTACTTCTGCTGGTGGTTGGGGATGGGTAGCGGTTGGTCGGGTTGTTTCATGATGATGAGCTGTTTCACCACGATAGGTTTGCGCTCCTCCGAGCAGACGTTGTTCTTCAGGTTGTGATAGTACTCGTCATCCGCTGGGCTCACCACTTGTTTCATTTGTCTGAAAGCAGTGACACAAAAATGGTCAAACCTGTACAAGTGACCAACTCTACACAAGGAGCTAGTCAGGGTGACCACTAGTACTTTTTTTTGTGGCCAGGGTGTCAGTCATCCTAGCTAGCTAACTTGGGCTTCCATGCTCTCCTCTTACGAACATTAGTGGACATTATGGGAGCAGCGGGAGCAGTGGGTAACTAGGATGACACTCAGGCTACACTTTGTGGTCCCATAGATGATTTTCTCACACAAGCATCAAGTACTGAGTATCCTGTCTATAGCGACCACCTGTAAGCCTTTATATAGAGTTTAAAAGCCAAGTCCTCTAACCTTCCTCAAGTTGAAATGATCCAAAGTCATGATATCTGAACGGAAGCAATGCATCAAATTACATGACACAACATAGGCTTTGAGTCATTTTATCAAAGGACTGTCCGAAAGCACACAAAAAATAAAATCTGTATACTGTAAATTGCCTTCACAGGCGAACTTTCATTCCATGTTAAGTCTTATTCTTTAACATGAGAAGCCTACCCTGTTTTGGACATCTTCCTCCTGTAGTTGTGTCCATCCTTCTCGGAGGTGACGTTTTCGTAGTACGCCACGTCCTGCAGCGACCAGGGAGACTTCACCGCCGCCCCGCCGCGCTTTACATGTCGGCTACGCTCCGAGGGAAGACGTTCTATCAAGAAAAAAAAAAAAAGTAAACATTTGTCACCAAGAACCAGATATACAGTATACTAAGGGTAGTTTGATAGCCTTTTTAAGGCCGTAGTGGCAGGAGGTTGTTATCCACTATGTCTAGGGTACAGTATTAGAAGGCAGAGCCCATCCCTCTCCTTCCACCACCTTTTACCTCCCCAACTGAAGCCAGGTATTCATTTTACACCTGGGCAGAGTGAGGCAATTTGTATCAAGTGCCTTTCCAAGGAAACAACCTCTATCTTGCATTGAGAATTCAAATAACCAAACTGTAAGGTATAACTGTTACCATGAAAATCTGCTTACCAGAAAGATCAGACTCTGTCCTGAGTCGTTGCTCCGTGATGTCGTCCTGGAACACTGAGAAGTTTAACCGCTGCTGGTGAGCCATGACTTGCTGTCCGTACTCTTCAACCTGTTGCATGAAGTAGATCCTCTGTATGTCCTTGCGGCCGTTCTGCTGTAAGAGTTGTTGGTACTGTCGTTTGGACAGCCACATG
This sequence comes from Branchiostoma floridae, assembly GCF_000003815.2. Taxonomy (NCBI): domain Eukaryota; kingdom Metazoa; phylum Chordata; class Leptocardii; order Amphioxiformes; family Branchiostomatidae; genus Branchiostoma; species Branchiostoma floridae. The sequence continues at coordinate 12,456,234 of NC_049996.1, forward strand.
CGCACAGTCTTCTGCATTATCAGTACAGCGCTCTCTCTCCTGTACCACACAAATACAACATGTCAGGTACATGTAAGTTATAATCAGGGCTGTCTACTGTACCTGTTCCTCTGACCAGGGATGGAATTTGGTTTGTTGGGACAAAACTTCACTCCATCCCTTGAAAAAATTCTCAATGACATAAATTGATGAAAATAGATTTTGAAAATGAATTTGAAGCTGGAAACTACAGATTAAACACTAAATCAAGAAAATGGGCTCCAAAATAATGAGAGGGACAGAAAAAACTTCAAGCTGCAGACAGCCCTAATTATAACTTGTCGTCAGAGTTTTTAACTGAAATTTCAGATAGAACACATGAGTTGATGAGCATTGGGTAGTACTAGTAAGTTGCAAAGACGGGGGCACCATATACTTTCTGCAACATATGATGCACTGCTCAAAAAGTCACATGTTCTATCTGCAAACATAACATCACCGCAGCAGTGGCTGGCTCAACCCTTAACAAAGACTGGAGTCTAACATTTATGCAAGTCCAATTTTTGCATTGAAAAAAATTGGACTTACATATGTAAGACTTGCACATTTAAGTCCAATTTTTGTGTTGAAAATAACAATCTGCTGTACAACCCTTCACAATAGTTACCTGACCATAATCTTCTTCCACACTGACTCAGCCCTCTGCCTCTGTAGCTGTTTCCTGGCCAGGAATCCCCGTATGTTAGACTGCAGGACCACGGCCGAGCTTTTCCTCTGGGTTACTTCTGACTTGTACCTTCTCCTGGCTGTGTAGCCTCTGTACGCTGAATTGATACACAATTCTCACAGTCAGGTTAAAAGGTAAAGATAATTGTAGTCCCATGGCCTTTGCAGTTGGTTGTTCACCAAAATGTCTAGTTTAGGGCACAGTATTGGAAGGCAGAGCCCATCCCTCTCCTTCCACCACCTTTTTCCTCCCTATTAAACCAAACTCAGGTACCCATTACACCTGGGTGGAGTAAGGAAAGTCGTGTCGAGCACCTTTCCAAAGGACATAAGCCTTATGGAAATGCCAGGAATTAAAACTATTACCGTTAAAGTCGTGTCCACTAGCCTCAGACATTTCATGCCACTAAATGCCTACTTACAGTAGAGTGGAACTTGTTATCACCAAGCACAGTAGGTGCATCTTCTCTGGATAGTTTTAAAGAACGCTTGCAGATAGATGTGCAAAAGTTAGGTGTGACGGATCGTTCAGTGTAATATAACCAGCTGCTGCCGCACCGCGTGCCTGCAAAGCTGGTGTGTTACGCCTAAGGGCGGTTATACCGGCTATATAGATACAGATACAGATACAGTCTCGAAGATAATATTATAGTGAAACTGTAATAATGACCAAGCATACCTTTCTGTATAGTGACTGCTGCTGTCTGCCTCCGTCTCACTGCAGTCTGATATTTCTTTCTCACCAGCCAACCACGGACAACTGGAACAACAACAAAAATGTCTTGTCAAAAAAAAAAAAGAAATGTCAAAACTGCCCAAGAAGACCACTTAGGGGTGCTGATATTGATAAAATCTGATGTATATAGACAGGTGGTCACTATACTATTCTATAGACAGGATTCTTAATGTTTGTGTCAACAGGAAAAGTCATCTTAGGATCACCAAAATATAGTTACATTGGACTAGCCTCCGTAGCAATGAATCAGCAACGGCTGGAAATCAGCGACCCAGTACAAAAAGAAATGGCCAGCAAAACTGTACTATGAGCAAAAAAAAGGCCCCAGAGAGTCTGCTGCGGAGGCTAACATTGGGCAGTTGTTCTTTATGCAGAGGTGGTCAATAGTAGAGATTTGACTACAAAAAATATTGAAAGTGACAAAAGCAGTTCATTCATTCTTGATGAAGAATGAAGTTGCACAGTCAAAAAATCTTATTCTAAGTGTACTTCTTAAATGTTGGATTGAATGTTTAATTCACAAACAAACGAACAACCTCCTATTTCGAGAGAGTGTAGAAGCTCACCTCTCTGTAACAGAAGCACACTGCTGTGTCTCTGTTGGCGGAACCTCCTGTACCTGCGCATGTGGAGCCACCTGCGCACCTGCGCCTGCACCAGCACGATGCGGTGGTGCACCTGCTCCACCTGTCGGGTCAGCTGTTCCACATGGTAGTACTTCAGAAACACCTGCAAGGAAAGAAAAATGTTGTAAGTGTTATAAGTGCTTTCTCTGTACTATACTTGCATGGCTATTCTTATACTTTTATGTAATTTTCAGATCTACTTATCCATTCCTAATACATATATTATAGTTCAGAAATCCTTTTGTTGTATAGGATGGTGCTTGTAACTGTTACAATGTTTCTACTTCTATAGCGCTTGGACCATACAGATGTAAAGCTACAAGCAGGGGGCTAGACCATTGAGGAATATTCTAGTAGTTCACATTTAAGATTAAAAGCATACACATGTAACAAAATGATTTTCTTAGTTTTGACAACTTCACACAACTATCCAAAATTTGCACACCACTAATTTGCATAAATGGGAAGTTTCACACACATAACCAGTGAGATGTCAGTACCTTAGTCTTGCCAAGTCTCCAATTCTCCATTCTACAGTTCTGTAGGATCTGTTGACAGGTCTGCTTGCTGGGGGGAACCTCCTTCCCAGGGCTGTATGCCACCATTGCATACCTGTGAAAGAAAACAACAACAACACTTAACATGCAATTGCAATACTGTGTATGGTTAATAGGGGGCACTGCTGTACTGCTGGCTGTGGAAGGGAGCTCAGCAAGTTGTGAGTATAATATCCAACTTTCAGCCTCCGCTGAATGGCCATTTGTGATGTATCTTACTACATACAGTACTTTCCATGATTAATAGAGGTTTGAAATGATTGTTAGCTGGTCCGAACCTTCTGACAAAGTCCTGGAAGGCGATCCGATGTGAGTACCCCTCCCTGCGTATCCGTGTGGTCTCCAGTACTCCCGTGTACCTCAGCTGTATCAAGACCTTCTCAATATCAAACTGTCCCGGAATCTTGTCATTGTTGGGCTTGATACACCTGTGGAAAAAGAACACAAAATCAGAATCAAACATTTCTTCAGCATATGTGTCCTGTAATGCTATATTGTATGTACTGTAAGTTTTGAGATGTTTGTGACGGTTTTAATATTGTGGCAGTGACATGGACACTGTTTGTGTTTGTAATGTATGACTACTTTCCTACATAATTGTTTCAACCAAGAATTTAGAGTACTGTGGAAACCTCCTTTCTCTTTCTATTGAGAGAAAAAAAAGAAGTCCCTACAAAAATAGATGAGCTTACAGTAGTCTGATAATTGTACTGGTGAAATTACGTAATAATTCATGAAAGTTGTCATCAAAATTCCTGCATGCAATCCGCACTAATAGATGTACTCTGATTTCCAATACAAATTATCAAAATTTCCTTGACAGATAAAGCATTTATCCTATGCCTGGTGCACTTAGACTAAATCTACCTACCTGACAAACATGGGCATTCCTGTCTCCATCTTCTGTAGCAAGTCCATCAGGGAGTACTGTAAATTAAAGGGAGGAGAGATCATCAGTAAATAAAAACAAAAATAAAAAAAGACTCTGAAACATCTCTGAATCCAGCTGTCAGCAAATCAATTCTTTTTGTAAATCTGATACAAACAGGGGAACTATTCTTCCCTAGTAAGATTATTCGTAGAAATTATAGTCATACGTTAAGTGTTTAGTTTAAGCTATCCCTTACCCTGAAGTAGAGAGCTACAGTCTGCTGTGTCCGTCCTACACTGTCCTCTGGGCTCAACAGTTCTGTGGTGTTGTTCTGGGAAAGGACAAGGATATTAACTTGAAATGACAACTCCACTACAAGAACTCTTGAAGTCTTTTTTTATTTATTTATGCACATGATGAAGTCAATCTGCTCCTTACCTTGCTACCAGAAGAGTTGATAGGCCTGATCCTGACATGACTGACTCGGGGCTGACTGGTGGTACCATTGCTCCCCCTAGTGTTAGCCAGGTTACCTGCAGCAAAGGACATTTTCAGACCATCAAACATTTTACATACATACTGCAAACTACATCTTTAATATGTGACATTACAGAATGAATAACTCATCACATAAGACAAAGAAAATATAGTAACAATTCAAAGGGAATTCAAAGACTAGTAAAATCTCCCTACAAGTTGTAATTGAATGGCTTTTACATTGTGAGGATCAAAATTATCCCCAAATCATGTTTATCAATTTTACAGTACCATGTATGAATATGGTCACTTTATGTGAAGATTATCACAATATCAGAACACACACCTGTCTTAGTGAGTGGGTTGAGGAAGAGCGAGCGGATGAGTTTCCTCTCCGACTGTCGGAGCAGAAGGACGACATCGGGCGCCAGGTAGTCACGATTCTTCTCTAGGAAGTCCTTCGCATCGTACACAACCTGAAGAAATCACACACATCAGACTATTGTGTTTACTGGAACCTTATTAAGTTAGGATATGGATCCTTAGAAAAAATGATTTTCATTGTAAGGATGCTTCTTGTACAAAAATTAGACTTTATCATTGATAGTTATAACCAAATATGGTAAAAAAAAGTAAATGTAGTCTCATAGTAATTTTTTAGGTCCGCGGGTTGTTACCCACTGTATCTGTATGTGTGTATGTGTAGAAAGTAGAGTCCACCCCTCTCCTTCCACTGCCTTTTACCTCCCAATCAAAGTCAGGTACCTGTTTTTACACATAGAAAGTCGTGTTGAGTGGCTATCCGAAGGACACAGCTTCTAGCCAGGAATAGAAATAGCAGTAATAAAACCTATTACCTTTCAATCTTGATTATGCTGGTTTAACCACTTGACCATTGATTTCAAAAAGCTAAAGATGATCTTGAAGTGAAACAGTTCAGAGTTGGTGAAAACTGACCTTCCCTGCATAGTGCTGCACCCCAAACACCAGCCCAGACCCTTTAGGTGTCCAGTGGTACTGGCTACTGATGTGCTTGTTGAACTTTTCTGGTGACAAAGAAAAGAAAAACATTCAAACAACCTTTTACCCTTAGGGATTCTGATTTCCTACTATACAGCATGAGGTATAAACTAAATAAAAGAAGTATAACATAAAATCAGATAGAAAATAATTGTCAACTCAGAAGGAAAATTCAAAAATACTTACCAACCAGTGATTGGTCGGATGCTTGTGGAAAGCGTGACTCCTCGTCCAATAGCGCGAGCATGCCAAGCGGCTTCCCCAGGAACATGTTCAGGAGCGGACGGTTGTCCTCGTACGTCACAGCACTCGCCTCAATCCCCTCCTGTTTGTACTCAGCCTGGGGAGAAATGTGAATTATCTCAAACTTTGGTAAAATATTCAGAGCTTTTGTAAATAGTTGATTTTAATCCATAATCTATACATTATTGTGAACTTCTCACTTATTCTGTCTATGCATTTCCTGCCTGTGCAACTTTGGCCCTGGGCTGAGCCAACTTCCAATCTTCCCAGTCTCCAGTTACACTATATTCCCCTCACATCACTCTACAATCTTCAAATAGCTGCAGACACATGCCAAGACAAACACATGGACTGAACTCAATGCCTCTGTTTTTAACAGTGTAAAAACACACCTTGATTTAAACAGTGTCCATACTTAACTGTCGACTTGTATTCACCAAACAGCTGTGCAAACTGTCAAACATCCACTTCAGAATTTGTGAATGTTGTGACTTACTGTAAATCTTGAAGTAGTTGCTGTGGTTTTACATTTGTGGCCTTCATCGTGACATCTCTTCCAGTGAAAATAAATGAATTTACATTACTGATTACTGATTTTATGCATTGTTGAGATCACATTTAGAGATTTCATCCTCATCATCATCCTTTATTGATTTCAACATAGCAGACATAATACCAGCCTGAATAGCGTTGAAATTTACAACATAAAAACATAAAAACCGTATATATACAATAAGAAACAATATACTAAAGTAGTAAACAACATCTCCGACGTTAAGTAGCCATTGTTACTGCCTACATGTCTACAGTCTTGTTGTACAGCTTGATAGCTGTGTGCAGGAAAGAGTTCTGAAGTCTTCTGAAGTCTTTTCTGAATCCTATTTCTGTTGTACTTTTCACTTGCAGTTAACAGTTCCAAATGGCAGTGCAGCAATGCTCTCTATTGATCCTAATTGGTACTGCACATAATATAAAGAGACACTATCACCCACCTGCTCCCAGGCAAAAATGTGCTGGTTGAAGTAGTACTGTAGCTGCTCGTTGGCAATGTTGATGCACAGTTGCTCAAATGAATTCTTTTTGAAGTTCTCAAAACCAAAGATGTCCAAAATGCCAATTACGCAAGTCTCCTCCCTGGAATAGTGCAAAACAACAGAAAAGTTGTTTTCTAACCAAGGTAGCAAACACGTTTACAAATTGTCTGCATTATATTTCAATAAATTCATAAGCATTCTCTTAAACTAGGAGACCAATAGTCAGAAGTTGTCACCATAGATATTTTGCTAAAATATTGAAATAACAAGAAAAATAAAAAAATAGACACAGCGAAAACAAAACCTCCATACACAGAGAGATAACAAAACCACAAATTTAGACAAATAACTACACTGTATACATTCATACTCTTACCCATTATCCTTGTTAGGTTTCAACAGTGTGTTGATCTTGTTAACGATCCAGTCAAAGAGTCGTCCGTACAGAGCCTTGGACATGGCGTCTCTCACGTCCTTCGCCTCATCCACGGTGTTGTACCGGACGATGGTCTCCCCGCGAGCCACCACGCTGTGCGTCGTCAGCGCCTCGCAGAGTTCATCAGGGTTCACCGCGAGAAGAGTGGAAGCTAAAAGTGTGGGGATAACAGAGAACTGTTCAGTTTTTCCAATAAACGGGGAAAATTCAAGCTCGTCTTGTTTTCATATCCATTGTGTATAGTCCTTATATCGGCTTCAATGTAACACACCAGCTTTGCAGGCAAACGGAAGCAGCCGGTTATATCTCACAAGACTCCTTTACATATCTAACTCTTGGACTGTACAAAATCAGTGTAAATGCGGACTACTTCCTTGTAGCATGCACAGTGTTTGTAGTACATTTCAATTACAGGTCACTACTAGTATTACAGTAACAGTTCCAAATAGCAATGCAGAAGCACCCTCTACTGATCTAAAGTAGTACTGCACACCCTTGTCCAGTGTTTGTGGTTGACAACAGCTCTGTTGGCTGTTGTGTGCTTGCAGTCAGTGGGACTCTCTACACTTAAAACCTCCCAAACACATGCTTCACTTCTACCGACCACATGTCACACACATCATCGTCGGCACCGACAGACTGCCTTAAGCAAGTAAGCAGTGGGACTAACGGTTGATAAAAAATAAAGAATTAAAACAAAACTTTTAGGCCATCTTGTCTTTTGATAGTATGTTATACATTCAAGATACAAAGTAATGTTGACAACACTACTCACCCTTGTTGAGTGTTTGTAGGTTGACCACGTAGCTGTTAGCTGTTGTGTGCTCGTAGTCAGCGTTAGCAAACTCTATATTCCCAACATGTAGAATTCCTGCCAAGATGCTGTACACTGAGTGGATCTCCTGTTAAATGGAGAATATCAAAGGCTCAAGTCACTCAACCTTTAAAAATCATGATCAAAGAAAAATCAGCTTTACTGCTATTATGTATGTGATATGGGCCAAGGGCCTGAAATAAAGTTGAAAAAAAAAATATATATGTACATGAACACAGAAATTGAAAACGTTGTATACAAAGTCAAAATGATTCACATTTACCCTAGATTTTATACAGTTCTAGATCTGTCACAAATATACAATTTTCCCTTCAATAGAAGAGGTATTATCTACTAGTATATACCATTTGATAATTACAACCAAGAGCATACCTCTCCATTGAATCCAATGGTTTCTAGACATTCATGGATGGCATCAAAACGTTCCCTGTTGTTTGGGTCCTGTGCAATGGCTGCCATACTGCCTACATCATTGGACAGGTACCTGTGAAAATAATTGAAATGCATTTAAGCTTTCTACTACACACCTGTCCTTGGTGCTGAACAACATCTACAGATATGCAAACACATCTGTCCTTGGTACTGAACACCATTTACATTTAGGAAAATATTCCTGTCCTTCCTACTGAACACCATCTACATAAATTCAAACATACCTGTCCTTGGTGCTGAACACCATCTACATACATTCAAACACACCAGTCCTTGATGCTGAACACCATCTACATACTTCAAACATACTAGTCCTTGATGCTGAACACCATCTAAACAAACATTCCTGTCCTTGGTGCTGAACACCATCTACATACAGACACATCAACTCTACTCTCTCCCTGCCATACCTGTATGTATTTGTTGGCTCTAACAGGTAACCGTCCTTTCTGGCCAGTCCAGCAAAGATGTAGTAGAAAATATGGAAGTTGCTCTCTCCCCTGTATAAAACAATAAACAGCACAATTAGTAAACATTTTTCTAGTATACTCACAATGACTTTTGTGACAACAATCCATATTTAGCCATATTAAAGTACATGGCTATCCCCTTGATTCAAATTGAACTGTACACCCCTGTAAATAAATGGTGCAGCCTGAAAATTCATCACTTGAAAATTAGTTTTCTGCAAAACCAATGTGACTATTTAAAACACCTAAGATCAGGTAACGTATTTGTAATGTTAATTTTCAAAGACAAAATTAAACCTCTCAAATTACTAGTATTTCAACACAAACTTTGAATGAACTGACATTACTTCTACCTCATTTCAGTTCTGTCTTTACTGTTGAATTCCATTCTTGTGTTTTTCAAGGACATCCAAGCCAAGGAAAGAAAGTACAGCAAGGGAGGAAAATACAGCAAGGGAGGAAATTACAGCAAGGGGGAAAATAGAGCATAAGAGGAAAATACAACAAGGGAGGAAATTAGAGGAAGGTAGGAAATTAGAGGAAGGTAGGAAATTAGAGGAAGGTAGGAAAACAAAGCAAGGGAGGAAAATACAGCAAGGGAGGAAAATACAGCAAGGGAGGAAATTACAGCAAGGGGGAAAATAGAGCAAGGGAGGAAAATACAGCAAGGGAGGAAAATACAGCAAGGGAGGAAAGTACAGCAAGGGAGGAAATTACAGCAAGGGAGGAAAATACAGCAAGGGAGGAAATTACAGCAAGGGAGGAAAATACAGCAAGGGAGGAAAATACAGCAAGGGAGGAAAGTACAGCAAGGGAGGAAATTACAGCAAGGGAGGAAAATACAACAAGGGAGGAAAATACAGCAAGGGAGGAAAGTACAGCAAGGGAGGAAATTACAGCAAGGGAGGAAAATACAGCAAGGGAGGAAAGTACAGCAAGGGAGGAAATTACAGCAAGGGAGGAAAATACAGCAAGGGAGGAAAGTACAGCAAGGGAGCAAGGGAGGAAATTAGAGCAAGGCCAAAGGCAACAAAAGGATCACTTACGGCGCTTGGCTCACGACCCTGGACTTCTCCAGAAGATACTCGGACAGTTGCGCCCCCGTGACGGCACCTGTGCCTGTGAAGTTCATCTCCAGGTACTTGCCAAAACGCGAGGAGTTGTCGTTGATGGCTGTCTGCGCGTTGCCGAAAGCCTCGAGGAGCGGGTTCACCTGTAGTATCTTCCTCTCAAGGGTTCTGTTACTGGCCTTGGGTATAAAAGGTATGAACAGGTAAGGCTATATTTGTCACAAATAACTACATAAGAAAGTCACAAATATGCAAATTGAAGAAAGTCACAAGTATGCAAGTAAAGTCAATACTTTCAGATGTCAGATGGACACTTTCACATCCTGTGCCAATGGATGTCCCCCCAAAAGGCTTGTATCGACAGGTTTTTGCTATGGTTGGTTGGGCAACCAGAAATATAACATTTTGTGAAAGGCCTTATTCAAAGACTTCACACGCTGTGTATTGATTCTCCTTACCTTTCCCAGCTGAGTGAGTTGTTGCACCAGTAAGTTGGCACTGACTGTCTTCCCTGCACCACTTTCGCCACTGATGACAAGACACTGCAACAAGACACACAAAAATAATTAAGCCTAAGAACAAATTTTCCATCCTAATATTTGTACCCAGAAATCTAATCAGCTGAGAGACTATAACTGACAGGTGACAAGCTTTCATAGCAGACTAAGAGCCCTGTCATATTCCTTGTGCGATTGTCAAAGTGAAACTGACAGCATTGTTTGGATAGTTGTGCATATGTGCTAAGAAATTCAGTTGTCTTGTTTCAGAAAATGCTGTCTTAGATCCCTGTTGGCTCTTGGTTCCTTCACAGCTTGCTTAAGAATTCTGTCACATCAAAATTGTATGATGACATACAACATATGTGAAAGTGCCACTATCGGTATTACAATCCATGTCTTTTTTGGCATTGAAACCACACATCACAATTTTCAGACAAAAGGCTGTAGAAGTTTTAAGTGCTAACTTACAGAGAATCTTCCATAGAAAAAGTTTGAAGGTAGAAATACATTGTATGTGCAGAGTGTAAAAGAATGTTGCAAAGCTACTTTAGAGGATCCGTACGTGATGATTTGGTTGCGTTCCCCGTCTACGCTCCATCCCGTGCCACGGTGGCTCCTGTACGCTATTTGCCGTGAGCTTAGGTACAAGCAGCAAGGAAGGGAAGAACAGATGGTTCACAGACAGATGGAATAGTACAAAGCAGCAGTAGATAGTTCAACAACATGTGACACATTGACAGTTAAATTACAGGACAAACTACAGAGTAGCCTGTTGGCCTAGTGATCAGCAACATTACTGCTCTCTTGGATCCCTTTTCACTAGATATTTGATACCGCTCAACAGTCACAGCGTCTAGTGAAAAGGAGTGAAGGAGTAAGTGTGACAAAAGAATAAGCACACATGGAAAACACAAAAGTATGAAAACTGCCACACTTTTGGATGTCATCCATGTGAGAAAGTTATTGTGGCCTTATTTTGAACAAATGTAAAGATAATGTATGCCTAAACTTTTCAAGTATTATTTGTTTTAACCTGACCCTGTATCCTAAACCATATTTGGTACCAAAATGGCCTTAGCAGTATGCAGTATTAAAGTTTACCTGGTTGTGCTTGTGATGTACCATGGCCTGATACGCTGCGTCTGCTATTGCAAAGATGTGAGGAGGATTGTCCTGCTTGGCTGCACCACGATAAACCTCAGAGTACTGAAAGAAACAGTTCATTTTTTAAAGTGTTTCATGACTTTTACTCTGAATGCATGATTCAAAAACAAATTACGAGAGAATTGACTGATTGAAAAGGAAAAAAGGAGTGATCTTGATCCAGTTTTAGCTCACTGAAGAGCTAGTCTTCCATTGATTGTGACAGAGAGGACAGACGCTATGTACAGTATTCACAGGTTCATTATACCAGGGAAATTCCCCTAGCTCTTTTTGACAAGCACAATGAACAGTGGACCACAGCTTAACGTCCCGTCCTAAGGACTGCAACCCTTTCCGGTAGCGTGCATGTCAGGTGAGCGACATAGCCAGAATCAAACTCGGCTTCAACTTCCAGAAGCAGGACCACTAAGGCCACACCAATTTAATTTCTTGGTTCACGGATTATTTCATAAAAAATATGGAGCGAGAGGGCGAAATAAAAATAAAATTAAAAATCGTAAAATGGTTGGGGTAAAGGTAAGGGCTAATCCAAAACATAAAGAATAAAAAGTTTTCAGCTTGAAAAAAGTACAAAAACACTATTGCTGTACAGTAACAGCACCGGTTTGTTCAAAATTACAAAAGTAGTGTCAGTTTTTATGTTTGTCCCATTCTTCATGAATGGAAAATATGACTGCAATAATAATACCCACATTTTAAGGAGCTTATAATATAAAGGCCAATTTGCTACACCAGAAAGTTGCTGAATGGTTTCATTAATGGTGAAAATTTGCTGAATGGTAATTTTTTTTTTTTTCTCCAAAAAATAGGAGCGAGCGAATCCGTAAACCAAGAAATTAAATTGGTGTGGCCTAACCACTGGACAATGCATGCTACCAATTGATTCTTAGTCTTACCTCATCAGTGTACATGCCCAGGTCCTGGAAAGGGTTGACAGCGATGAGAATGTCTCCCACGTACGTGTAGATCTGTTCTCTCTTGTAGCGCTGGTGCAAGTGTTCCACTATGATGTCCTACAGGCAAAAACTCTGTCAGGTCATTTTGTATTGGAGAGGATGGACAGTTGACAATAGGGTGAGAAAATCAAGTTTAGGGAATGCTTGTGACCTTCAATGCTATTCTTACCCACATGCATGTGCTGTATTCTAAAAATTGAAACAACAAGTATTGAAAAAGCTGGATACTCCGGCATACCACAGCCAATTGAAAAATGATCTCCCAACACCTTGTTTTGAAGTGATGACAGGCTTTTAAAAAAACACCACTAAAACATAGCTCTGACAAATATCACAAAGAACAGTCACCATTGCTTGCAGTGAGCACCTTTTTTGAAAATTTAAAGCATTTGTCAAAAGAATGTGAAATATCAGTCCCAAAAAAATAGTGTTTTTCCCTGTGACATAAATACAATATCACAACGTGTATGGTACCGGGTATATTGTTGTACAGAAAACATAACACAAGACTGAAGAATGAAGATCTAGTGATGAAAAAAAAGAAACATCACAGCATCTTGAAGTGAGTGACAAAGAAATAAGATAGTTGTGACAAGGAATGGTTTGGGTTGGTGATGGGGAGGGGGGGGGGGATCCAACCAACCTCTGCTTGCTGAGTCCAAGAGGAGTTTGTAAGGGACTTGAGCTACAAGAGTCCAGCACAGAAGACAAAACAACAGAATGAGACAGACTACAGATAATAGATAGACAGGACACACAGACTTGTACGGGATGTTTATCATGCCCCAGTCTTTAGCTGACAATGAGTCTTCCGATGTGAAGGCAAAGAATATAACTTACAGGTAAAGAATACGATTTTTGATGACCATAGAAGCTTATCAAACGTGTGACTAGGGCTTAAAAGAGTAAAACATTTGATATGCTCCTGAACAGGGCTGCCTCCAGGACCCATCCCTCCATTCATCCCAGGACAGGGCTTTTCAGGATATATATGGCTATGATACTGCTGACCACTTCAAAATCACTTGGGAACGAACAAGCCACTTTTATTACATTCAAGAGCAGTGCAAACGCTACCACAATCCATAGTTAGGGTATTAAACCTATTCTTCTGAAGATCTTTTCAGTGTTGCTGATGATATCTGTAGTGCATGCTATCTGAAATGTCTGACCGTTTCAAAAATCATATCCAGTTGCTTGAATTGAACTGCTATTTGGCATATCACCTGGATGTCTAACCTTCATTGATGTATACCGCAAAATACTTACTTTCCTCTTATCTTAAGATTTTCTTACCTCGTCTAAGGCCTCCAAGGTGGCCAGGTCATCCACAAAGTACATCCGAGTCTTCCTGCGGCAAGACTTGAAGAGTCCATGTCTGCGCAGGTGGGAAAACATTTAAGATACATCAGTACAGATTTAAAACCTATCAACTTAACAACTGCCACCTGACTAAATAGAGAATCTTCTGTTGTTTGAACAGTGGTAAGGCTGTGGAGCGGAGACTTTCATGTGTCATGCATTGCTTCTTTTGTTAGTGCAGTAATGTGATAAAGAGTGTTCATAATTAGCATGGGACTACAGTAATATGAATAGTTGACCTTGGTTTCAACAGTTTTATAGTGATAAATTTGATGATTGAAGAGTATTATAAGCCGCATTATAAGACCGATTGCATTATCAGTTCACTGTGACGGTTTCAATGTCATAAAATTATGAAGTTTGCAGCGTCCGTCAACTTAATATCCCTGAATACCCTGTTGACTTGATATCCCTAAATACCCTGATATAGGTTACCCAACAGATGAAGATAAACTATTGTAAGGTAATTGTAAGGTAATTGTACAAAAATATTTAGGAGCACTCTGATGCACCCACAGTAAAAAGTTAGTTGCACTGTTCAAATTGTAAGTGTGGAAAAGTGAACAAGCACCCAGTATTTTCAGCTCTGCATACATATCCTTTTTCTCTAGACTAATTCATATTAAACTTTAAAGTAAAAAAAAAGATTAGCCATGAATAAAAAGTACTGTCATAATGCCCATACACATAATATACCTGCAGGTATCACAAGCCAAGCGCCTTCCATTATCCAATGATTGTGTACCAATAATTGGGGGGGGGGGGGGGGGCGGGGTAGAAGGAACACATACAGAACAGTGAGCAACAATCAACACACAGAAAATGGGAAACACATATCACATTCAAAAATCATGCCTTCAAACCGACAAACTTTGTTCTATGTGGACAGGTAGTCACTTTATATTAAATATAAACCATAAATATACAGGATTCATAATGCTTCTGTCAATGGGAAAAATCATCTAATGTGCCACCAAAAAGTGTACCCAACGTCCAGGTGGTTGTTATGTACATGTAGAGATGTCACTGTTCTTGATTTGGACTTTGATGTGATATCACTTTCTAAAGACTCTTTATCAAGAATGTCTAATATTTGTCTGTACATAATACAGTCAAAATATATATTTACCATACACTTCCGTTATCTAACTCTTCACTTCAATTAGTCAGGACAATACATGCAGGACAAGACAATTCAGCCAGGACAACTATAGACATGTCACGTTGTAACAAGAGTGTGTGTTGAAGGTGGAACAAATGTAACACTTCACTTGGACAATGTACATACTATCGGCATTGCACACAGATTATCATTAGCAAATGATGTACAGTCACATACTAGTATCTCATGTATGTCAGCGATCCTAATCTACCTGTTACTGCTTCCCATATGTTTGAAAAAAGAACAGTTTGTCTTCATCTTTTGGCATATGTCAATATGTGCCAAAAGATGATCTTTAAAAATTGAAAATCTTCTAAAGTCCCAGTCATTGCAATAGGATTAAAACTATAACTGACACAGTTACAGCAACTACATGTGTACCAATTCAGAAACAAATCTGCTGATATCACTACCAAGGCAATGATAATTTACCAAGAGTAATGAACTCCAATGTACCTCCAATGATTTGATATGGTATACTTGAAGAATCTACGTATGTTCTATAGAAAATCAAGATGTGCGTCTTACTTTGTGGTGACCGGTACGTGCGGTTGGACCTTCCCCAAACGGACGTTGATTTCCATCTGGTCTAAGAGCTGCTTGCGAATCGTGGTCGTGTCATCGCCAATCTACAATACAAATTCAAAACATTAGCAACAAGATATTGAAGATCTCATACCTCAGTGAAATATTCAGTAAGAGTTTTTTGCAAATTTTCTGACAAACCTCAACCTTCCCATCCTGCCAGTCTCCATTGTAAATTCAAACTTAGACCATGAGACAGCACCAGCAACAAACATGAGCACACACCAAGCCAAACAAACAAACATGCTGAAAACAATACCTTAAAGTTTGTCACAAAGGCAATAAATGTATACCATACTACAAATTATAACACAAACTTAATGATGTGCTAAGTAAAAGGTACTGTAAAGGTCCCAAAGCCTTTTTGAGGATAGAAGCAGACCTGTATAGGCTGATGTGCTAGGACTACACACAAAAGACAAACTTGTCATGACTTGTATATACTTAGTTAAGTTGTCTAGTCTTTATGACCACACTTTTAAATCTGATGGTTATGAGCTGGAATCCCAGCCAATTGTCACCCACTTGACTTGCATGCTTCATGATGAGAGGGTTGCAGTCCTTAAGAAATGAACAAATATTGGACTTCTCTTAACCTTAGAATCTTTTTATCAAAGAGGTAATACCAGTATTTACCAACCTTATCTCTCTTCCTTAGTGCATCTGACAGTGTACACATTGGCTGTTCATCAAGAAAGCTTGAAACCACTTTATTGTTATCTTTAAAAATCTGACAACTTGTTTCCTTTTTCATTCAGTGCATCATTGAGTTAATCATTTTCCATTTGGGAACAAAAGAGGCTTGCTATAAATGTCCCTATTGTTGATCCACGTGTTTCTTTACAAGGCCGTAAGAAAAGAACAATGTAAACAGCTTCCTGCATTGTTTCTTTCTGTTATATTGTGGTAAAAAAATAGAATCATGCAGCAGTACTTTTCCCTGATTGGTTTCAACCAACCAACATACCAACCAATGCACCAACCTAGGAACCAAAAAAGCAAACAAACCAATGTACCAACCAATGAACAAAAAAAATGAACCAAACAGCAAAGTTTACCAATAAACCAAGCAACCAAGCAACCAAGCAACCAAGCAACCAAGCAACCAAGCAACCAAGCAACCAAGCAACCAACCAACCAACCAACCAACCAACCAACCAACCTACCTACCAACCTACCAACCAACCAACCAACCAACCAACCAACCAACCAACCAACCTACCAACCAACCAACCAACCAACCAACCAACCAACCAACCAACCTACCAACCAACCTACCTACCTACCAACCAACCAACCAACCAACCTACCAGTCAGCCAGCCAACCAACCAACCAACCAGTTTGTTAACTAGTTAACCAACCAACCAAGAAAGCAATCAGCCAACCAACCAACCAACCAAACAGTATTGAAGGCAGCTTCCCATTTCCAAATTTGTTCTGGTTATCCGATAATTGAGCTTGTATAGGATTAAGATGAACTCAAAGACGTCACAGGGGCTTCAGAGAGAAAGACGCCTCAGTTAAATTACTTAAAGGAATATTGTCTTTCTGTCACTGACCCGAGCACTAACTTGTTAAGTACACTTAAGGATTAGGTTCAGTCTTAAAGAAATACAATAAGGAAAGCACACTTCTAGCTTTCAACACCTGTTTTAGTGAAGTACACAAAAGCAACATAGTAACATGTTATTTCAAGTCAACTGGACCAAAAAAAGGACATTATGTGCAAAGTTAAGCTTGAGTTGAAAAGTGTGTGAGGAGTGCAACTAGCCAAATAAAGAATACACATCTAAAGCTATGAGGGTGACTGCAAAAACGTAATGGAAAAACCAATGAAAATAAACCCTTTAAAACAGTTGAAAGCCTATTAGTGGTCTTATTATAGAGACAATTGCAAACGTAATAGACATACGTCATAGAGCTGGACGTCATAGAGCTACATATTATCTTGTCTAGCTGACCACAAAGCAAGACCTGATGACTGATCATTATTGAGAAACAAAAAAATGAATCTAGCTACAGTCACATTATCTACTTGTCGTAGGTCATTATACATATTGTGACAACCAGCAACAAGGATCTAAAACAGCTTTTCAGTGACAAGATAGCTGAATCTCCAGTCAAAATGGTGGATTTGTTCACAATATTATAGCCCGTCAACCCTTTGCTTTATGTTTCAACATAGTTTTTTACCCATTTCCGATGCCCAACACCCCCTAACCTTAACCTTATGGCTATTGGAAAATGTTGACATTTTTGCAGCTTATTGTTCACAGTTTTTACAGTACCCTTTTCACCTCAAACTTCCGCCTAACTTTCACGTTGTTATACCTCCAGTCTTCAGCTGCAGTTTTTCTTGTTTTTTATTGCCCTTACACAAATGACAGCACCGATTCAGTCATACTGTATTTCAATCAGCAATAAAACTGTCTTCTTCATATCAATAGAATTCAATATGGTGGATGTGATCACAAGATTATAGCCCTATATGTTCCGACAACCCTTATGTTTCAATATACCCATATACATTTTTCGATGCCTTACACCCCTAACCTTACCTTATGGCTATTGGAAAATAGGGCTTGTTAAGAAATGAGTCTGTAAGAACATAGGAATATCTCTGATCACACCATCAGGTGGGTTATTCTAGGGTCATTCCAACAATATACTGTGATAGGTGACAATGTTTACAGCTTCTTGAATTTGCAGTGACGTTAGAGATAGAGTTTCAATATTTGAGGTTAACCCGCGACAATGGTGGGACCAGTCAAATTGTTTGAAAGAACTGTGAGTCATGGGGTCAGACTTCACCATCTGATATTTGTGTACGTCATTGCATTGACTTTTGGCACATTCGGGACAAAAATAAGAAAATCTTTCAACAACAAAAAACATTTTGAATGATTCTTTCTAGTACATAAGTAATAAGTAAGAGGCTTGTATGAATTATTTGAAAATGCTAATATTGAATATACCTGAAAAGAAAAAAAGCTATGTGCTATTTCCTTGCACTACTTATTATGTATGAATAAATGAGTTGTGTTCCTGCAATTTTGATACTTAAGAGAGAATTGCAGAACTGATGTGTTCATCCCTTTTTGATCTCATCTTCAAGTCATTTTTGAGAAAGATTTGCAAAAGTTTTACTGCCTCATATAAGACAAAAATTTGATTTAAAACAGTTTGATTTATACGTCACAAAATTATTCATTGAACATTTTACATCCAAATTTTAATTTCATGTTTTCTGGAAACCTCACATTGTTAAACATTTCCTTACAGATAAGACATAAAGTTTGATTATCACTGACCTATTCTCAGGTATTCAAGTTTTTTAGTATATAAAAGAGCTTTTCATAATCTCAACAGTAAAAGCTGCATTCTTAGGAATAAAAGAACTTGTCTTCATGACTGAATAAAAAAATCACCTCCCTGTCACTACAACGTTCTACCATGGTACAGAGCCAAGGAGGAAAGTTTGAAACACACATACAACAAATGAACTTAAGCTTATCCATTAAAGTTATGGTACAATAGGTATGCCAGTTTAGATAACATTGGCAAACACTTAAAAGTAGAATTTTAAAAAAAGGTACAGTGATTCTTACCTGAAACCGGACGTGTAAAGAGGCCATGATTCTTTGTAGATAATAACTTATAATAAGTTTACCAGGAGGAAAGGTCCAGTGACATGCTGGCCGCGGTTTGGCGGAGCTGACTGACAGGGGTTACCTAATTGAGCCCAGGTCACGTAGCGAGTGAAGTAGGAAGGTAAACCATTAGAGCACCAATCAACACATGGGGATGGGTGGGGCACGGACCACCTGCCAAACATGGAGGCTACACATGGGGGTTACAACACACTGCTTTTAACAGTCATAGCCAAGAAGACCACTAAGGGTGAAGTCTATGTGAACTGGTGGTCAATAAAGATTATGATTCTTAATGCTTGTGTCAATTGGGAAAATTATCAAGGGGACCATCAAAAAGTAGTCACAACTTGCCCAGGTGGTCCTTAAGTACATGTGGCTACTTGAACAGGTTTGACTGTATTTTTATAAGTATATTTTCTCAATATCATGATACTATAGAAAGAACTGCATGTCTAAATTCAATTAAGAGTGCCAAGATTTTTTCTTAAGATTACATTAAAGGAAACTCTAAGTCAACCCTCTGAAAAGAATGGTCTTTTAACCATGATCCAAAAGTACTTAATATATTAAATATATAAAGCATTGAGTAAAATTTAACAACATACAACTAACTGACACTCTAATAGCTTTGGATGTTTTATGGCAAAACATAAAACATGTTATTTTTGAATGCAGAATTCTAGAAGAGCCCATCTCATTGGCCATAGGTTCTTATCTTTGTTTAAACCCAGCTTGTTTGTGTCTAGGTGTGTCCAGTTTGTGCACAGACTTACGCACGCAAGATTTGGCGACTGTGAAGATAAGGGCTATAATGTATCGGGCACTACATACCGGGGACATCCAACAGGGCCTTAGTGACAGAACAGACAGCTCTGATTGCCGTCCGTTGTTGTCCGTTGTTTGTGCCATGTTATGAGTAGTAATAGATGTTTGAATGACCTTGATGTCTTTATAGAGGACAACCAAGATGACACTTTGTACACATCATAATGTTTGCAGTGGTCAAACAGAAATGCCATCTACTTAACACAAATAACAATGAAATAACAAAAGCTTTTGGATAAGATATGGTTTTGAAACCAATTTCTTTTACATGATAGTATTTCCTTTACATATAAACTTTAAGGTTCTTTGCTTTTAACATAGGATTTGCTACAACTCATTATGAACTATTGAGTTTAAATAACACTACACGATAGTGTACCTTGCCTAATATCTTCTTTTGAAATCAGATACAGATGATCACATTTAAGTTACAAGTTTACAACTTTTTTCTCAGGTATGTCGTTTTGGCAAAACATATTCTAATAGTTAGCACTTGAATACTTGAAGCACTTGAATGCCATAATTATTTCACTGCAAACTTGAAAACAACCAGGATAATGCTTCTTCTACCCACCAACCCTTGTTTCAGCGGCAAACTAAAAACCATGGGGATCATTCCTTTTTCTCCCTACTTAAATCAGAAATAGAGGAATGTCCAATAATCTGAAATTACTTTCAATCAGCTCAGATTGTATCTGGATTCTTTAAAGAACCTGCTTTGTCCAGAAAACCCATTAGGACCCTTTGAAGGGTAAAAAAGACCTGAATCATGTCACCACACAAAGAAAACCCTTAAGTTGTCTTTGTTCTTCCGCTGTGTCAATTTCTGCACACACCTCTGTCAACCCTTGATGATGTCATCGACCTGTCCCTGATGCTTCACACCTGGTTCTGAGGACAGCAACGTCTTAAGGTGCACACCTGAGCACAGTTCTTAAGCTCAGGACAAACCCTACTACAAAGGGATGTGGGGACAGGGATGGGGTGACTTGTTGGCTTAGATGGGTATACTTGTGTCAGGTGAACTGTGTAAAGTGTGAAAGGATTTGCAGTATGTATGTATGACCTCTCGTACACACTCGTACATAATGTACATGACACGAAAATATTGTAATGTACTTATTTTACAGATTTGTATGATTTCTAACCTTTCTACCTTATTCAAATGATCTCGACTAACTGAGGCGACACAACTCAAAACTAAATTTGAGAACTAAGATAAAATGCCACATTACAAGGAAATTGTCAAATTGGAGATAGCTTATCAGCGCTGATGCTTGACTATCATCATTTGTTTCAAACACAAAAATCTAATCTAACTCTGAGTCAGTTCTTGAAAAAGAAAGCTACTATAGGGGACCCAAACCTACACCATTTACATTTGTAGTATACTCTCTGTCCCAAGAGCTATCTACCACTTGAAGAAATCATGACCATACCAAGTTCGGAACAGTAAATCTCATAACCAGAAGTTAAAGCCCCGGTCACAAAGCGCGTACGATTTCTTGCGATGGTATATTCCGCATATCGTACGATGAGCGCAGTAAATCGCAGCAAAATCGTAAGCAAAATCAGCCATCGCAACGCATCGGATGGTGTTCAAAATTTTTCCAGCGTCGTACGATTTTTTCACTTGTGTTTCTTTTGAATAGCCGCCTGGCCGCTTTTGTGCTTCTTTAACCAACAAAATGTGGACTTAGCTGTTGAATACCTTCCTATGATATATTTAACTGTAAAAATAAATTAAAAGAGACCATGACAACAAGAGCATTACAAGAAAAGTTCAAATCAAGCGTGAGTACTGGTACGATTATCTCGGCCTGCTTGCCGGCTCTTCGTGTCAGGCTCTTTTGAAGATCGCATCATGATATGCTATCAACAAAAAGATGCCATCATACAAAACTCATATCATAAGCATTATATCATATATATTTCCGACTCATAGAGCCTGCCTGTATCTTCGAGTTGTCCCCATGGTTATTACGATTATGGTAAACTGACCCAAGACCGACGAGAGCTTAGATTTGATCTAATTATAAACTCACGTGCATGAAGCGATCAAACAATTGTCTGCATCACCTGTGCGGGGCGCGCTGTTCTCTGGTTGCGACTGTGGCAGTTGCGACTGATATATTTTCCCTTTTCGTCAATATCCACAATATCAGGGAAAACTGAAACCATCACAACATGCTAACAATTCGTAAATCTATAACCTCATCAGTAGACAAAAATTGCCGTAATGAAGTCTGCTATGGGGGCAAATAAAATCTTACGACGATATCGAAATTTTGAACATGTTCAAAATCCATTTCAGCTCTATTTTTCGCCATACGACGCTCCCCGATTTACTATGATTCACTGCGATTGACGCAGGCACGCTCTTATGACCTCATCGTACGATGCACTACGCGCTTTGTGACCACGGCTTTATACACTTAAACCATTGCTTCCGATTCTCCCCCGACTTACGACGCACTGCGCTTATCCTGCGCATCGGAAGGAATCGCAAGGAATCGTACGCGCTTTGTGACCGAGGCTTAAGCTGTAGTACTGTACAAAGCATTACAAACATACCAAAACTATAAACACCCATCGACAGCTTCTTCACTTATGCTGTCCACACACAGACATACATAAAGACCTCCCCCAAAACATGACCTTCTTGGCAAAGGTAATGAACTGGAATTTGATTTGATTTAGCCTTTGCTATAACGCTAGTTCACCTGTATCCGCTGGGTAACCTATATTCGTTCTTTTAAAAAATACACGGTATTTATGGATATCAAGTTGACGGACGGTGGTTAAAACTGCAATATTTTATTTTTTGTGTATTGAAAATGTTGCAATTTGAGGCCAACGTTCGGCGACTTGATATCCATAAATACCCCGTTATCAACCGATATAGGCTACCCCTCGGATAAAGGTGAACTAGCGTTAATGAAGGTCTACGTTACCATGGTTAGTAAACATACCTGTGTTATGAATGGATGCTTCAGCAGCTCGGCTACAGACGGTCGCAGCTCAAAATCCTTCACCAAACATCTGCAGAATGAAACATAAAATTAATCACATCTTAGTAATTCTTACTACATGTAAATGAAGATTAATTATAACACAGGATTAGCGACTTCCCTAAGAACAGGTCAACAGTAAACAAAACAAGTCCAGTTCAACATCAAAATATCAGTCAAACATGTACAGGTGACCATCTCTACATAAGGACCACCTGGCCAATGTGACCACTTTTTGGATAATTTTCCCATTCAGTTATCAAGAACCCTGTCTATAGTGACCACCTGTGAGTGTCCAGATTTTATCAGTCCCCGGAGTGAATTCTTGGGTAGTCTTGACTGCACTATCTTTTAGAATAGCTGGTATGACTCTAATAGATTGGTGTTATGACACTGTATAGATTATTGCATCTAGCCAAACTTTAAAACAGAAAGTTGAAACTAGATATTATGTAGAGAATGAGGGCAAAAACCTAACGTTTTGTAAAAGATTGTTACCTTGCAATTAACAGCAATCCTTATCAATTGATAAGAGAATCCATATCAAAATATGCAAGCGAACTAATAATTCCAATGTTGTTAGATAACATGAACTATGGATCCTTTTGACTTTGAGATTAACATTTAGTTTTGCAAACCCTTCAGAAGACTTAATGAGACACATTATTCATGTTATCTACATCCTTCCTCATTTACAATTTTGGACATTCAAACAATACCTTATGGTTCCATAATAAAACTGTTATGTTCTTGGGCAATAATAACTGAGCAAGAGAGGCGCTAAATACTCTAGTCCGAAACTGAAATGCAAACAAATTAGAAAATCTCAAGCTGTTTAACTGTTTTGTCAAAACATTGCGAAAACGACTTCAAGGTTACTTCAAGTTCAAGCAACAGATTCTCATCAAAATCACCATGTACCAATTCTAGAATGATTTTCAGTCGAAACATACCTCTTCTCTTTCAAACACTCCCAATATATTGTCCTACGAAATCTGCAAGTGTCTACTCCACAGTTTGGTACATTTACATACTTGTTTCACCAGCCTTGTACGATGATGTAATTCTTTACCTCAATGGTTCGTTCCAACGTTACAGTAATCAACAACACACGTCTGAAAGCTTCGACCCAAGGTTGAACTCGAGCTTCTTGTTATTTACAAATACATTAACTTTTAAGGCAAGATGTTCAATAGCCTACATGTGTTAAACTTAAAGGAAAACACGTTCAAGAACAAAAGGACTTTCCAGTTGTTTTGGTAAGTGGTATGATTGAGGAGGGCGACGCCTTTGTTAAGCACAATCGCATAGCAAATACACCAAACAATTGAAACACTTGGCGCCGATACAACGTCAGCTATGGGACAAATGGTCACTCATTAGCCTAAGTGGTTCCTGTAATTGTGGTATCTATCTTCTACTGGATTGTGTAATGGGGTAATGTTCACTTTCAGGCCTAGGAAAATTAATATTGTGTTTAAAATTATACTCCAGCTAAAATTAGTGTTGGAAGATAGTAATTCTCTCTCACTCTCTATGTATATTTTAGAAATGATCCAATACAGCTTAACAATGTTTACATTAGTATTTTCAATATCATATTGTAACTTATAAGTCACAGTTTATTGTCCTTAAGAAGATTAAATGTGCAGGTTTTGAACAAAAGTCTTGCAACAAGCTAAGGACTATTCCATTTAACACACCTTGCGACAAAGTCCCTGTAAGTTGTTGACCACATCTCTGGTTGCTTCATTGAAGACGGTGGGTTTCTGAAATAATGGAAAGATAATTTGTTATAAATATAGTAATTACAAATTTGTTAGATAGACTCTTGGAGACACAAGCAAAAAAATAGTGCAAGGTATAAATTTAAAGTCTGGTTCTGAATCACCTACTTTCAAGTTAGTACAAAATGGACATCTTCTGATTTGATACAGCACACCCTACACAAGATGCTTTCAAGAATCTTTTTTTTTAATTCTGTTCACAATTCAAGTCTGAATCAGCCTTATCAACAAACTTCATGCAATACAAAGGAGACCTCTTGTGATAATGTATCGTACTGCACCCTTACACAAACGTAAAATATAACAAGTTGGTTTTTAGTTGAATTAGGAAAAACATTTGATCTCAAAGCCTGTAATGACTTGAGGACATCAAACTGACACTTTGACAAACCTGGGTATCTTGAAAAGAGCTCTCATTGGATGCAGGTCAGCCAATGGCGGCTCTCCGTCAGCCAGCTCGATGGCGGTGATACCAGCTGACCACGTGTCACAGCGCATGTCGTAGTTATAATCCAACTGCTGCTCACATGCTATCACCTGGAATATCAGACTATAATTAGGATAAACCAAAAAGGTTTGGTAGTTCACGACCCTGAAAGCACTGTGTCATTTGTGCCCTGCTAGATATTCAACATGTTCTTTTAACATGGCAGTCTCTAGGACCCATCCTAGGACGAAAATTTGCTTGTTGGGGGAAAAAACTAATCTCATCTTTCCAAAAAATCTGAACTTCAGTATATAAATCTAATGAAAATGTGTTTTTGTAAGCTTAAAATGACAGCTTTTACAAGGAAAGTCAACATCGGCTACCAAACGAGTGGGACAGAAACAAATTTAAAGCTTTTCATACTAAGGGTGTTTTAACCCTTAGCATTCTAAGGGACAGACATGGATTACAAAAATGCTCAGATAAATTCTATTACGTAACATTATCTGTTCCAAACACCTGTCTTCACAAATACCTGAGTGTATGTTGTTTTTGTTTGGTAAGGCTGAAAATCATACTTCAACAACATTTATTTATGACAAAAATGATGCAGAAATAAAAAGGTAAGGACCTCAGGAGCCATCCAGTAGGGAGTGCCAACTGACGTGTTCCTCCGCTCCCTGGTGTGGGACACCTGGGCTGACACACCTGTACAAGAGGTGAGGCAATATTCAGTTCTGCTGCTCCCTCTAGCAATGATAGTTTGAACTGCAGCTATTCCTCAGAGTCATCAACCACAGACTTGCATTAAGCGCTGTTTACAAATCAAGAATTTAGCTCGGCCGAGTTGTCAGCGAGCTCTAACTTACGAGGAGGCATGAACCTGATGCCTGCAAACAAATGGCAGAGTTTCTTCGTCGGCATCAGGGTCATACCTCCTCGTAATTTAGAGCTCGCTGACAACTCGGCCAAGCTAAATTTTTGATTTGTAAACAGCGCTTTATGACAGGTTTTGATAACAGATTTCAAGGAAATGCTTCCTACCTATTTGATGAGAGTGACTGTACCCATTCTATTGATTCTAAAGATCATATTTTGTACGATCTAACTATATACTTACCACAA
>NC_049996.1:12485051-12494843 GCF_000003815.2 Branchiostoma floridae
AAGAAATGAGGATTCATACCTCTGAAAATATTGTCAGCTTTTGTGAATTTCCTATTTCATGCATTATTGTGAATCTTGCATAAAGAATAAAGTCTGTCTAATACTATTATGTTTTTTCCACTGGCCCGGATCAGGGAACAGACACGAATATCACAGTCAGGGCATGAGATAACCTTTTCTGGAACCTTTGACCTAATTATATACCTTCCTGTCAGTGTCTCTAACAGGCCTACCATATTGAAACTAACTACCATATTTGACCCCTAAATTTCCCGTGACACCATTTTCCTGTCACTTAACTGCAGTCAATAAAACTATGGACACAAGCAAACACAAAAAGACACACCAAAAACAAAACATCCCTGCTCAAGAGGTAACAAATAAGATGGATACAACTTTGCATGGGTCCATACCTCCATGACCAACCACAGCTGTCCAGAGTTGTTCCTCTCCCCTTTGGCGTAGTACATGCCGTAGAACCTGGTGATGTTGGGATGGTTGGAGTGCTTACACAGGATCTGGTACTCTGCATCGATCTCCTCATCAATGTCTGTCACCTCCTCCATTATCTTAGCTGCTGCAATCTCACCTGTAAACAGTAACAATTGGTACAAAAAATGGTTAGATGTGCTAACTTAAAGGTTAGGTGTGACAGGCCATCCAGCGCCTTATGCCTGTGAAGCTGGGCCGGTGTGTTACACTGATGGGCGTTTATACCAGCTAGTACAGATACATATGTCACTCAAACCCCATCTGCCCTTGATGATGTGTTGTTGTTTTTTCAAGTTTGAGAGATCTTTATAAGATCACAAGTCTGCATCAATAAACAATGCTGAAAACATACAATGTCATGTAATGCTAGTTCACCTTTACCATGATGGTTTGAATCAAAATGCAATAATTTGCAATTATCCATTTGAAAAAAAAACAACTAAGTAGTACAATACAATTCTATATCAACTAATATCACATCCTACCTGTCTTCTTGTGCTGCACCTTGTACACCTCCCCATACGTGCCCACCCCGATGTTGTCCACCAGCTCCCATACTGGGGTGGGGTCGGGCAGGCTGCTGAAGTCTATCCTACTGGTCTTGAACATCATTCAATGTTCTGAAAAATACAGCAATAAAAAATATCATTTCAAAGCACAATTCTAAAGGGAGACCTGCATCGGACTAGAACATCATTTTATTTTACGATAAATTCTGCTACAGATTATATTAAAGTCGGCAGGATGACTTTCTCAATAGCACTAGACAAAGACTTACAACCGTAAGTTACAATGTTTCTCAATAAAACAAATTGAATGAGCAACATTGTGCCAGCATTTGACTATGAACGCTCTGATATATGATTTAGATCTAAAGTATATACATGCGTGCCACTATTCAAGTGATGGTATAGTACAGTATGGAACCATTCTGAATTACAGGGTTAGTAATCCTATCAACAATAAGACCAAGCATTAGTCCATCCAAATTTCATTATTTATTCATACACATTTTTCCCTGTTCTTCCCAAACAGACAAAATTCTTATTATATAATAACAGTATACAAACAAACATATATAAGGTTTTCCTTTGTAGAAGACATTTTATTTCCAATTAAGTAAAAAAAAATGATTACAAAATATAGAAATGACACTTTTCTATGCAAGACTTTTATGCAATAAAATTATATGGGTCAGCAGACAGTATTTTGAAGCAAAAATTACAGTAACTGTAAATCCTGAAATGTTTGCCAGGTTTTTTTACTGTTTTTTTCCAATGTATGACTACTGTACTACAGAATTGTTTCAATCACTAATTTAAAACACCATGAAAAAGCTCATTTCACAAAATAGAACCACAGCATAAGTACATAAATTTACGGTACTACAAGCTGAATTCTGGGATAGTCTGTTGCAGCCCTATCTCCAACTTAACATTTTTTTCTATCCCACTCATGGGAGCCCATCTTGTTAATCTTTGTCACTAAATCTGTCATTGTACGCTTGCAATATCATGTTATGAAGTTTTTTCATAGATAGAGTAACATTTCGTCAGTCCCAACAAAGAAATTTTCATCATATGACGGAGGGATGGGTCTTGGAGACAGACATAGTCAGTCTGTCTCTCGAGCGGTACACGTAAGGAAAAGCCGCTATGAAAGATTAATGAAGAAGCATTTTACTTTGCATGAGAAATGAAGTGATGGCATTTAACTGATCTGTATCTGGAGTACTTTGGGTTATCTCCCCATCTTTTACATGGGTACATCACAATACATCACTACAACATCCGCTGTACAATACTGTGGTTTTGTGGTTAACAATTCAATCCACTTCAGGATTGAAGGTTATGGGTTTGAATCCTTGGATAGGTATACAGTCAAAACTGCATATTTTTATGACAGGTGGTCACTATATTAATGCTTGTGTCAATAAGGAAAAATGATCTAAGGGACCACCAAAAAAGTGGTCAAATTGGCCAGGTAGTTCTTATGCAGAGGTGGCCACACAGTATGACTGTACATGGCTGTATTGGAGTTTTACTTAAATAACTTGCTTTGACAGTCACTTTTTGCAATTGGTGGTTCCTTAAATAGATTTCCCATTCACATTTATATTGAGAATCTTGGCTACAATAACCACCTGTCCACATAGACCAGATTTTACTGATTCCCTGAGTGGTCTTCTTGGGCAGTTTTGTTTATAACCCCATTATACCATCTCTATCTTACTTGCAAAGTCTTCAACTTCAAACTATCTATATTAAAGACTAAACAATTAGAGTTTTGTTTTCCAGAAAGAGAAAAAAGAACTCACTCAGAGTCTTTTCCTAAAAGTTCTAGCAACTTGTTATTTACACTGAAGGTGAGCATACTTTGACCTTAAGTGTGTCAAATATTAGCCCAGGTGACAAGCAAGCCGCAACTATCTGAACACCTCCTCCAACTAACCAGGCTAACCAACTATCACATGTATTGCATAATGTCATAATGTCATATTCTGGTTATACAAGTAGCCAAGTTACCAACCATCATCATAGCAGAGAAGAATATTTTTTCCCAGAAGAAAAAAGGACAGCCTGTCTTCGTAACCCCTTATGTAAATATAGCAGGATCTAAACTTACACAAACCGTGTCCAATCCTTTCAACCAACAGACCGCAAGTGGTGGGACACAAAACACAAGCGAAGCGTAGCCAAGCACATGTTGGTAAAATGGTAAAGTACGCGGGGCATGATAGTTTTGCACTGCGGCTGGTATACTCATGACGTATGGAGTGGCAACATTGTGACAATAGTTGTATTTGAAAAGCTTTTACGCATGTCACACCTTTACCCTTATATTCACCTGGGGTCTCTCGTATTGTCATGCAACATCGCCTCTTTAGAACTGGATTGGGCCATGAAAAATACAATATGGTGTTTCGTACCACTGTTTCTCCAAGAAGGCAAATGTATAATTGTATCTGTTAACCTGTTGCAGTACTTTTACCTTTGCCAAGTCAAGAAGGTTACACTTTCAAGGCATAACTCGAGAGGTTGTGGATAGATCTTTATGATACTTTATTAGTTGGTAGATGTTGGCAAAATGAAGAATTTTTAATTTAGAATGATTAGATCAGATTAGATGAGATTGGGCCTGTGGCAGCTTTTAATGGTACTGCAGCAGAACTTCCAATTTTGATATTGTCTGGATCACTTGGGACAAAGTATAAGAGGGTTTGGGCCACCTAGCAGCTTTTTCTTAGTACTGCAGGCCATTGGTTAATTTTGTTTGAGACTTTAAAACATATCTTTTTTTACACATTTTATCTAGTTCAAGCATACAATGCAAATATAATTTCAATATTCTGTCAGAAACCTGTTTCTCATGTACAAGATGGAAAGGGTTGAGCATAGTTGAGTTCAAGGATTACCGAGTGACTCTGTGTATGTAGACTGTAACTGTTTCCTTCTTTCCGGTTTCTTTTGTGTTTTTGTACCAGGCCTTAGCCATGACCTTTAATGTGTATATGTACAGCTGCTCGGTAATCTTTACCTTTTAGAGGCTAAACTGATTCTAAAGGCATGGACACAAAGCACTTTGGAGGGTGCAAAAGGACAAACAGCTTTTTAAGGCTATCCATTCAAAGGTTGAGGAGAAAACTAGGGGACTTTGTATGTCTTGCTTTTGTAATGTTTACCGATGCTGCAAATGTCCAAAAGAAATAAGAAAATATTCTAGATTTTTTCATTCAGAATATTTACAGTTCTGTTGCCAAAATTCTACAATGTGTACCTTTAAAACACATCAATGACTGACATTTTGTTGCTTTCTCCTACTCTAGAGCTGGCCAGTAAAGTGAACACTCCTCCCCTATTACAATGTCAAGATTGGCCATGCTGTTGCCAATCAATTCTTTATGCACATTGTACATGCCATATCTAGTTACACTCATGAACACTTTTGAGCTTGGCACCTTGAGTTACAATAGGCAACCTGGTACATTTTGTACAACTGGCTTTTAACGTTAGCTGTATCCTTATTTGAACAGAGATCTGTACTGTTGCTAGTAGTAGTACTGTAAATGCAGAAATGTTCGCGGTAGATTAATGTTTGCGGTTTTCGCGGTGACCACTTCACCGCGAACTTAAAACCACCGCGAACATTTTTCTATCATGGTATTAGACTGCAGTGTATGGTGTTACCACGAACTTAGATCCACCGCGAAAAGTCCCTTTTCCAGCTACCGCGAACTTAAATGCATTTACAGTATACTTGGGCTGATATCGTGACAACAACAATGGTGCAGGAACATTGAATGTGCAGTTGTGTACCTCGCCTGACAGCTACTTTGATTCCAACATGATTTGTATAGGATTAGCATTCAAAAGTCAACACTGTAAAATGTTGAACCTTGACTTGCTTTTGTTCTTTTGCACTGAGACTAGTAACAACAGGATTGAGTTACTGTGCATGGACACATCAGAAACAAGAAATGAAATATATCAAAAATTAGTCATACCTCAGCGAAATATCAAGAGTTTTTGTGCATTTCTTGTTTTGCTCTTAAATTCTTGCTACTCTAAATGCAGAAACTTTTGAGATGGTTTGATGTTCGCAGTTTTCGCAGTGGCCGCTTCACCGCGAACTTAAAACCGCCGTGAACATAAATTTTTCCATGGCAGTAAGAGACTACAGTGCATGGTGCTACCACAAACTTAAAACCACTGCGAAAAGTCCTTTTTCCCGCTACCGCGAAATCAAATCCCTGCAAACATGCATTTCCAGTACTTCTGTCTTTGCAGGACTAATTAATAATGTTGGATCCAGGCCAAGCCAATCCTAGCTTCCCATCCTGCCAGTCTCCAGTTACAACATCTTCTACCTCACATCCTGTCACAAAATTCACATAGGTACAGACATACACTAGGAGCAAAAAAACGCACAGACCAAAATACCTCCGATTTCGTAGAGGAAGTAGATACACACAGAGCCACTGTGTCAGTATGTTTCCATAGCTACCTGACTTTTTGACATGGAATGTTGATCCATTCCTCTAGGAGAGAATAAACAAACTTTAATGCACATCCATTATACAGTGATCTATCTGTACTGGGCTGACAGTCCAATTTCAACATGGATTAACTTTGGAATCGTGGAATCACATGTCTTTTATGTGCTTCAGACAAGTGTTACTAAACCAAGACTCTGCACTGGTTTCCTGGTTGAGTTATGAAAAGAATGACTATGAATTGATTCTTCTATTGCTATCAAGCCTGCATACACACATTATAGTTTATACATACCAATTTGTGTGTTTATAGTTGAGCAAGTTGTCATGTACAAGAATTTGTAAAAAATTCTTGGTCCAGACCTTGATGACATATTGCAAAGATATTATCTAAGATTGAGATACATAGCAGGGTCTTCTTACAGGTTTGCTATTCGCAAACATCTTTTCTTGACAGTCACTAGTCTCATTTTTTTTAATTTTCTGTTTTACAAACATGTTAGCCAAATGGAAATGTCTAACCATAATCTCAGATTATGATTACTACATGAACTTTGTATTATTATGCATAACTAGTAGATAACCTCAATGTGTAACACACCAATTTTGTACAGGAACTTGAGGAAGTACAAGCTGCATAACAACAGACTGACAAATTTGATCCATTATGATCAATTATTGAAAATCTTTTTAGCCTTCTAAATAACAGGAATATTAGAAAAACTCAAACATCAAAAAACCTCCAATAATGTTTGAAATATCTGTAAATGAAAGTGAACTTTGCAATTTGTACCACAATCTCCCTAACTTTCATGACCCAGTGCAGGTGTTTGACCACTCAGACGCCTTCACATAAGAACAAAACCTTTTCTATCAATTCTGACAGATTTCTACATACAAAGTATTGATAATTCTATACTCACCAAGAGACTATAACCTTTGTACAGCAACATTAAGAACCTGTCAGACAAACTTGTATCCAACTTTTCACTCTTCAGGTAACTGTACCATACAGGACAAAGTTCAAGTTTTTCTAGGGCGTTCCTTCAGCACTATTTGACCCCTCCCAGAATTTATTGATTTTTCTTTCTTTTTTGTTTCCGCATTTAACAAAATAACCTTTCCATTGCACCTGATTAGCAAAACAATGCCAATCGCATAGCCCTAAACATCATGAGGAATAAAAAATGAAACAGGAAAATGCAAATATTTGACATAATTGTGATGGACAGTCAGTAAGTACTGTATATTCATGAGATTTCCTACATAAAATATAGGTCAGTTTTGTAGTAATGTTACTGTACATCAAACAATCATTCTCCAATATCAATCCTATTTGCATTAACCTACTTCATTCTACTGCATTTGTCCTAGTTTTCAGTGAGTTATGATACTCCATAACACAATTAACATTGAACCAGCCAAACTTTATAACGTTATACAAAAAATTTTCTTTAGTCAAAATGTGCAGCTGCCATATGCTAAAAATGAAGCAATTCATTACTGTATGTACCTATATCAGGCAAGGATTTTTAGATGCATCAGGGGCCTTGCATGAGCTGGTAAGTATATGACTTATGTTTCAATTTTCTTACTTGTATTTCATTTTCAAAACTTTGAAGATAATAACAAGTTTGAATGAGAACTTGATTATTTTGAAAAAAAATTCTGCAAGAAACTTCATCAGGTAAAAACGAGATGGTGTCTGGGGTCTTGTTTGAGCCAACCCTCCCTTTCTGTTGTCTGAAACTCCTTGAAACTGTTGTAAACAAACATGTACAGCTGTAAATATCTAACTTGAAGTTGAACATTTAATAACTCCCTCCAACTCTTATTCCTCTGAAGAAGGTTTTGGGTGAGTATTTTTGTGTCCTGAAAATGAAAATTTTCTGCAAAGTCTGACAACCACCTGCTTGCATGTCTAATTTGTAGAGGTGCAGTTTCAAAACAAGGCTTTGTT
Organism: Branchiostoma floridae; assembly: GCF_000003815.2. Classification (NCBI taxonomy): domain Eukaryota; kingdom Metazoa; phylum Chordata; class Leptocardii; order Amphioxiformes; family Branchiostomatidae; genus Branchiostoma; species Branchiostoma floridae. Next base: position 12,492,497 of record NC_049996.1, read on the forward strand.
TAGTAAAAGCTTCTCCCATGTTTGTTGTTTGAGGGCTTTTAAGGAGGGAAACAAACTGGAAAATATTTGTTTCAGTGTTTCAGTAGGAGGACCATGTGAAAATGAAACAGAGCTCATGTAAAATCGCATGTTCAGGTAAAATTGGAGTTGTGCAGGTGTTTATGGTGTCTACCTGTATTATATGAAGTCAATGTACTGGAGTATGTGAATTTTTTCTTGTAATAAGTTGTATTGACTGTTACCATCTGTGAAATAAGAACAGATAACTGAGTGACCAAACATTTCACAGTTCACTCAATGAATTTCATGGACAAATTTTTACAACCTGTATGTTTCTTTGTCTTTTAAATCATACTTTGCCATAGAACATCACACTGAGTTATGAATTCTAGGTCAAACAAAAACAAATTTTGGTTGCTGTACGGTCGCTATCTACGGAACATCTTTGTACTTATTTTAGCATGATTCATGATGATAATTTCTTAGAATCTGAGTTATGCAATAAGAACTTATCTAGTGTAGGTGTTTTCAATGTTAACATTAGTGCTGAAGAGGAATTTTGAGCCCTGTGGAAAAATGGGAAGCAAAGCATGTACTATTTTTCAAATAAAAACAAGAAACATCTTGACATTTGTTGGTATGGAAAGCAGAATGACATTGTGTGATCATTCCTTTCAGGTTTTGCATCAGCATGGAAAGCTTGTCACAAAAGGCAATTAAAAAGAAGCCATCTGTTTCCATTGTACACAAGAAATGAAGAGAAGCCTTATAATCATGTTTGCTTAGTACTCTTTACCATGCAAAGCACCAATTAAGTGGTGACAGCCCTCTTATCCAAGGCACTTTCTATTTGTTTCCTTCGTAAGTCTTTAAGACAACAGACAAAGAAAGAGCAAAGACAGCTGGTAAAATGTTTCTACAAAAGCATACACATTTCATGAAAATAACAGTACTGGTAACACTACAGAGGCTTTTAAACAATTACTGAAGCTTTTCAACCACAACCGACCTAAGCTTGTTTTTAGACAAGTCACAATTGTCACTTTTCAAAGCCTTATTTCCTCCTAAAACACTTTATCAATTTGAGAATTTACCAGCTTCTATACGATAATTTCGAAAAGAATGTCAACACAAAATTGGTTTATTGCATGACCAAGAAATCTCAAAATACGAAAAGTAAACCCCAACAGAGCCACTTAAGATGACTGACAAAACAATTAAGTTTCTTTCTCCTTTTGCCCCACTTAATGATGCCGTGGACACGTGCCTAAGAACTACACCGGCACAGTTGTGACCTATATTTCTCACTCCTCGAGTACCTGTCCATTCAAACAGGTAAAGCTAAGAAAAAAAATTACAGAACAATTTTCCAACATGTTCCCTTCATGTCTGTTGCAGCAGAATTGTGTTTGTTCAATATATTATGCATTTCAGTCTTACATTTAACTGTATTTGTTGGACCAACTGTTTGTATCTTATTCAGTCAGTTAATTTTGCATTCTCTAGTTGGTACTTTTAACAGTAACTTTAACATCCTTATTTGTATGTCTTGCTTTCTATTTTGCCACTAGAACATTAAGGTTAACAAAATTTAAACAAAAAATATCTGACTAGAAAGGCTTTTGAATCTTTATCCAAGTAATCTTATGCTCAACAAAACTGTACGATAAAATCTGTAACAAACAGGCTAAAGCTTAATGCAAGTATCTTTTTACCCTATGCCTGGAACTGAAAGGAACTGTTAAGATTTCAATTATGCTTGAAAAATGCTGGTGTCATGACATCCTTTTATCCCAGGTACAAGCCTTATTGAATCACTCTTGTCCCCAGGGTACTATCTGTCAGTCCTGACTGATGGCGAAGGTTTAACGTCTGAGCGTGCAGTCTTCGGTTTTTCCCCCGGAGATCGCTACCACGCAACATCATGGCTACCTGTCCATGCGTATGTACGTTTTCATCAATAACTTTTGTTTGACCTTTTATATATAGGAACAATACAAGGTAGACTTCAAGCCCACATCTTGCTTATGGTGGCCAGACAAAATTTTTCCTTGGTCTCTGTCACTTTTTAATTTTACATGTAGAAATAACTATCTGCTCACGTGTACCTATGTTTTTATTGATAACTATTCTTTTATTTTTTAACACTACACAAGAACAATACAACCAAACAGAAAACCCACATATACCGGTAATACACTTTCCTTGGTCTCTGACACTTTTTATCGCATGTCAGTGTGATACACCTATCGTCAGGTATGTATGCTTCAATCAATAACTTTTCTTTGACCTTTTTCACAGATGAACAATAAAAGTAAGACAGCAAACCCACATCCATACACTTACT
>NC_049996.1:12495082-12495866 GCF_000003815.2 Branchiostoma floridae
TAGATAATATATGTTAGCAAGGTCATTCAGTAACAGAAGACATATGGTGAAGTATTTTCAGTTTTTCTTAAGGGGGAGGCAATCCTTTGACAAGTTTTACCCCAATCTTTGAGTAGATACTATAAATCTTGAGATATTTCTCTTGGTCTTATTTTTGTGTTATAATGACACAACTATATAATGTTATGTGTTTTAAAAACAAGTTGCAAAACCTTCATTCCACTCCTATGATAAAATAAAATCCTTTAGAAAATAACTGAATTTTTACTATCAACTAGTATCCCAGATGCCCTTAATGCCCTTTCTGTCTGTAGAAGGAATGTATTACAGATTACTGATTAGCAAAGGCTGATGGCATCATTACATTGGAATGGGATTGCCAATACCTTACAGGCAAAGAGAGCAATTAGTGTCTCGAATGTTGTGTTTTATGCAATGAGCTGCAAAGTTCAATTCCAGGTCAGGTTTATGTGTCATTGTCAACACATATAAAACCAATCCATCCAGCCTTTCTTGGTGACGAACAGATAGAATGTGAGCAAAGACCATCCAAAGCAAATTAGTCCTCACTAGCAAAGTACAAAGTATTCCCTTATGCTCATATCATGTTCATAAGATGGAAGCCTGAAATGATTCATGGAAGCCATGCTCTTTATTCATAGATATATGATTTGTTCCAGTAACTGCTTCGACTCAGAAACCTGACTCATTCTACACTCATAAGGTTATAGGGGCACTTTGTTAGGTAATGACTGACGGCAGCTGTTGTTACCGGTAGCAACCA